>NC_135554.1:3015000-3120000 GCF_964340395.1 Glandiceps talaboti
TTTGAATGTTCAATTTCATGTAACAGTTGATCACTTTGTTTACAGAACATTGAGAAAGACAAGCTGACATTGTGACAAAATGATGCCCCCCATCAACTCATCAAGGCTAAATTAATGATGCCTCCCCAGTCAACTCCCCTAGGCTTAATTAATTAATGATGCCCCCCAATCAACTCACCAAGGCTAAGTTAATGATGCCCCCCCCCCCCCCAACAACTCACCAAGGCTAAATTAGTGATGCTCCCCCAAATCAACTCACCAAGGCTAAATTAATGATGCCCCCCCCAATCAACTCCCCAAGGCTAAATTAATTAATGATGCAACCCCCCCCCCCTCCCCATCAACTCCCCAAGGCTAAATTAATGATGGCCCCCAATCAACTCCCCAAAGCTAAATTAATGATGCCTCCCCCATCAACTCCCCAAGGCTTAATTAATTAATGATGTAACCCCCCCCCCCCCCCAACAACTCACCAAGTCCCCCAAATCAACTAACCAAGGCTTAAGTAATTAATGATGTCCCCCCCAATCAACTCCCCAAGGCTAAATTAATGATGCCCCCCAATCAACTCACCAAGGCTAAGTTAATGATGCCCCCCCCCCCCCCCAACAACTCACCAAGGCTAAATTAATGATGCCCCCCCCCCCCCCAATCAACTCACCAAGGCAAAATTAATGATGCCCGCCAATCAACTCACCAAGGCTAAATTAATGATGGCCCCAATCAACTTACCAAGGCTAAGTTAATGATGCCCCCCCCCCCCCATCAACTCCCCAAGGCTAAATTAATGATGCCTCCCCCATCAACTCCCCAAGGCTTAATTAATTAATGATGCAACCCCTCCCCCCCCCCCAACAACAACAACAACAACAACTCGCCAAGGCTAAATTAGTGTTGCTCCCCCAATCAACTAACCAAGGCTTATTAGTAATTAATGATGTCCCCCAATCAACTCCCCAGGGCTAAATTAATGATGCCCCTCCCCCCATCAACTCACCAAGGCTAAGTTAATGATGCCCCCCCCCCCCCCAACAACTCACCAAGGCTAAATTGATGATGCCCCCCCCCAACAACTCACCAAGGCTAAGTTAATGATGCCCCCCCCCCCCAACAACTCACCAAGGCTAAATTGATGATGCCCCCCTCCCCAACAATTAACCAAGGCTCAATTAATGATGTCTACCCCCTCCCCCCAACTCACCAAGGCTTAGTTAATGATGTCTCTCCGCCCCCCCCCTCCCCCCCTCCCCAATCAACTCATCAAGGCTTAATTAATTGTATGCATTTAGTTGATGTTATGTATGGTATGTTTTTATTTACAGTTGTTAAAGAAACACCCACACATTGTGGTCACATCTGAATGTAATCCATTGTCATCATATCAGATTGGTTTAGTGGCTCTGACTTTACCAGAATCAGCAACTGTCAAATCAACAACTAATGCTTTTGTAAGCCAACTTTTCATATATATCTATTTTTATTTTCACGAAAATATAAATCAATCAATCAAAAGAATTTGTATAGCGCCAAAATCTAATACAACATAATGTTGTATGGCGCTGAACAGGAACAATTAGTAGATCATTGTAAAAAGTTAGAAAGCTCTTGTAAACAATCTATGGAAATTATACTGTACTTAGAAAAGTCTAACAGACCAATCATGTCTATGACAAGACTGACAGAGAACAGTGTACGTTGTACATCATGTCTATGACAAGACTGACAGAGAACAGTGTACGTTGTACATCATGTCTATGACAAGACTGACTGAGAACAGTGTACGTTGTATTTGTAAATCATGTTAAAATAGTTGTAAACTCTTTTACATGTATGTACAATAATAGAGCTTGATATTACATGTAAGTATATGTATAGCAATGTTAGATTACACTTTTGCTTGTCATAATAGTGATTGTTCTTATATCATATGACTTGGTATGTGGCGCTTCAACTTTATTTATTACAATGAAAGTTGTACATTTCCAAGACCTGAACAAATCAATGTATCTCACTGTTGTAGTTAATTTGAAATTTCAATACAACTTTTAAAAAAGTAATTAATGTAAATTCAGTTTCCCTGTGGTCAGTTCTGTTGTTAATTAATGTAAATTCAGTTTCCCTGTGGTCAGTTCTGTTGTTAATTAATGTAAATTCAGTTTCCCTGTGGTCAGTTCTGTTGTTAATTAATGTAAATTCAGTTTCCATGTGGTCAATTCTGTTGTTATTGTTTATTTCAGTGTGAGTTCATCAACCAATCTGAAAAGTTTCCTATTCTAGAACAGATTGTAAGAGATTATGGTAGAAGTCTACTTGAAATTGTACTCAAGGTAAACATGATGCATATTATACAATACTACATGTTACATGTTTGAAAGATCCAGCTCTACATTCCAGTTATTTAGATTAGTACATATGTACCACTGATTATACTTGCATTGATTTATGCACTGGAGAGCAATACTGAAATATTATTACATACCTTGGCCTGTATGTAAGTATTAAGTGTTACATGACTGTATAGACACAACACATTATTACATACCTTGGCCTGTATGCAAGTATTAAGTGTTACATGACTACACAAAGTGATTGACACAAAACATACCTGTATGCAAGTGATTGTTACATGATTCTACACAGAATGATTTTTACCCAGTGTCACCTCTTTGTTTGTCATATTGTCCCGAGTGCCATTTTGTCATCATGACACTAGTCGTTAGCCAAGTGGGACATTGCCATTTCGGCATCATGACACTAGTCATTAGCCAAGTGTGACATTGCCATTTCGGCATCATGACACTAGTCATTAGCCAAGTGTGACACTGTCATTTCGGCATCATGACACTAGTCGTTTGCCAAGTGTGACATTGCCATTTCGGCATCATGACACTAGTCGTTAGCCGAGTGTGACACTGCCATTTCGGCATCATGACACTAGTCGTTAGCCAAGTAGGACACTGCCATTTCAGCATCATGACACTAGTCGTTAGCCAAGTGTGACACTGCCATTTCGGCATCATGACACTAGTCGTTAGCCAAGTGGGACATTGCCATTTCGGCATCATGGCACTAGTCGTTAGCCGAGTGGGACATTGCCATTTCGGCATCATGGCACTAGTCGTTAGCCGAGTATGACATTGCCATTTCGGCATCATGACACTAGTCGTTAGCCGAGTGGGACACTGCCATTTCGGCATCATGACACTAGTCGTTAGCCAAGTGGGACATTGCCATTTCGGCATCATGACACTAGTCGTTAGCCAAGTGGGACATTGACATTTCGGCATCATGACACTAGTCGTTAGCCGAGTGGGACACTGCCATTTCGGCACCATGACACTAGTCGTTAGCCAAGGGGGACATTGCCATTTCGGCATCATGACACTAGTCATTAGCCGAGTATGACATTGCCATTTCGGCATCATGACACTAGTCTTTAGCCAAGCGGACATTGCCATTTCGGCATCATGACACTAGTCGTTAGCCGAGTGGGACACTGCCATTTCGGCATCATGACACTAGTCATTAGCCGAGTATGACATTGCCATTTCGGCATCATGACACTAGTCTTTAGCCAAGCGGACATTGCCATTTCGGCATCATGACACTAGTCGTTAGCCAAGCGGACATTGCCATTTCGGCATCATGACACTAGTCATTAGCCAAGTGGGACACTGCCATTTCGGCATCATGGCACTAGTCGTTTGCCAAGTGGGACATTGCCATTTCGGCATCATGACACTAGTCGTTTGCCAAGTGGGACACTGCCATTTCGGCATCATGACACTAGTCGTTAGCCGAGTGTGACACTGCCATTTCGGAATCATGACACTAGTCGTTAGCCAAGTGGGACACTGCCATTTCGGCATCATGACACTAGTCATTAGCCAAGGGGGACATTGCCATTTCGGCATCATGACACTAGTCGTTAGCCAAGTGGGACATTGCCATTTCGGCATCATGACACTAGTCGTTAGCCGAGTGGGACATTGCCATTTCGGCATCATGACACTAGTCGTTAGCCAAGTGGGACATTGCCATTTCGGCATCATGACACTAGTCGTTAGCCAAGTGTGACACTGCCATTTCGGCATCATGACATGAGTCGTTAGCCAAGTGGGACATTGCCATTTCGGAATCATGACACTAGTCATTAGCCAAGTGGGACATTGCCAAAATGGCACAAACACTGATACAACAAAAGAAGAGGTGACATCAGGTAATAACCAATTTGTCATATGCCTATGCCCAGGATTTCAATGAAAATATGCAATAAATAAAAAAAGTGGGACTCTATTGTCAGGTGATGTTTACGTGCATGTTCTATTGACCCTGTCAACCTATTTCGGGAGATCGTCAATTTTCATCAGATTTAGGAGTTAAATCCGATGGATCTAAAAAAATCAAAAAAATAAAAGTCATTGAATGTGAAACACTTGACATTACAAGTGATTATGTATATCTAGTCTAGCCGTTTTGATTTATTTTGCCATAATTTGGGGACATAATATTTTTGCATTTATACCCACAGACACTGACAATTAGTCAGAAAGTGTGAGTAAATATCGGTAAATGTTGGTTGATAAAACATGTAGATTGTAGTTTTTGTTTACTGATGTCTATTACAACCACCAGCAATGTACTTTCACAATGCTGTTGAGTTTTATTCACCTGTTGACTACGCTCGTCATAGCCTGTGTGCTAACGATGTCCCTCTATGACATCACAAAATCATGTGGGACCGGAAATACCCGAAAACTCTTGAAGTAAATCTGAAGGGAACTGACTGAAAAAAGGTCATTTTAAGGTGTTTGCAGACACTTTTTTAAAGTTTTAAAACCAGTATATATTTCACAAACATGTCGTCTAGCAAAATAGCAATAGTGAATGTGAGCATTTTGAATCACCTTTAACATGAAGATCATGACATATAACGTCTGATATGAGAAAGTGATATTTCACATAAACGTCATCAAGAATGGTTGATATTAGCATAGGTATATGATAAAAAACATTAATACATACCTAGATGTAAGTGATCGTTCTGTGACTACACAAAGTGATGGACAAAAAGGATGATTTGCTAACCATATTTGTGCCAACAGACATGCCTATTTCAAATCAATCATTGAATCATGTGTGTTATCTTGTCTCCAGGCAATAGGTGGTGCTGGACAACGTCAATTAATGGATCACATGGCGGACATTATCATGGCACTCAACAGACACTGCTTTTCTCATTTCTGTAAATGGCTGGAAGAATTTTTTCAAATTCCAGAGTTTCCCTCATCTAGAGCATCAAAGGAGGAGAAAGAAAGATTCAAGAAAGCTGTTATCAGGCAAGTTTATATTATATATAGAAAGCTGTTATCAGGCAAGTCTATGTTATATATAAAAAGTTGTTATCAGGCAAGTCTGTGTTTTTGTAGAAAGCTGTTATCAGGCAAGTCTATATTATATATAGAAAGCTGTTATCAGGAAAGTCTATATTATATATAGAAAGCTGTTATCAGGAAAGTCTATATTATATATAGAAAGCTGTTATCAGGAAAGTCTGTGTTTTTATAGAAAGCTGTTATCAGGCAAGTCTATATTATATATAGAAAGCTGTTATCAGGATATAGAAGCCTGTTATCAGGAAAGTCTATATTATATATAGACAGCTGTTATCAGGAAAGTCTGTGTTTTTATAGCAAGCTGTTATCAGGCAAGTCTATATTATATGTAGAAAGCTGTTATCAGGAAAGTCTATGTTATATATAGAAAGCTGTCATCAGGAAAGTCTGTGTTTTTATAGAAAGCTGTTATCAGGCAAGTCTATATTATATATAGAAAGCTGTTATCAGGAAAGTCTGTGTTTTTATAGAAAGCTGTTATCAGGCAAGTCTATATTGTATATAGAAAGCTGTTATCAGGAAAGTCTGTGTTTTTATAGAAAGCTGTTATCAGGCAAGTCTATATTGTATATAGAAAGCTGTTATCAGGAAAGTCTGTGTTTTTATAGCAAGCTGTTATCAGGCAAGTCTATATTGTATATAGAAAGCTGTTATCAGGAAAGTCTATATTATATATAGAAAGCTGTTATCAGGCAAGTCTATATTATATATAGAAAGCTGTTATCAGGAAAGTCTGTGTTTTTGTAGAAAGTTGTTATCAGCCAAGTCTATATTATATATAGAAAGCTGTTATCAGGCAAGTCTATGTTGTATATAGAAAGCTGTTATCAGGCAAGTCTGTATTTTCATAGAAAGCTGTTATCAGGAAAGTCTATATTATATATAGAAAGCTGTTATCAGGAAAGTCTATATTATATATAGAAAGCTGTTATCAGGAAAGTCTATGTTATATATATAAAGCTGTTATCAGGCAAGTCTGTGTTTTTATAGAAAGCTGTTATCAGGCAAGTCTGTTTTTATAGAAAGCTGTTATCAAGCAAGTCTATATTATATATAGAAAGCTGTTATCAGGCAAGTCTATATTATATATAGAAAGCTGTTATCAGGAAAGTCTATATTATATATAGAAAGCTGTTATCAGGCAAGTCTATGTTATATATAGAAAGCTGTTATCAGGCAAGTCTATGTTGTATATAGAAAGCTGTTATCAGGCAAGTCTGTGTTTTTATAGAAAGCTGTTATCAGGCAAGTCTATATTATATATAGAAAGCTGTTATCAGGAAAGTCTATGTTATATATAGAAAGCTGTTATCAGGAAAGTCTATGTTATATATAGAAAGCTGTTATCAGGCAAGTCTATATTATATATAGAAAGCTGTTATCAGGAAAGTCTATGTTATATATAGAATGCTGTTATCAGGCAAGTCTGTGTTTTTATAGAAAGCTGTTATCAGGCAAGTCTGTTTTTATAGAAAGCTGTTATCAAGCAAGTCTATATTATATATAGAAAGCTGTTATCAGGCAAGTCTATATTATATATAGAAAGCTGTTATCAGGCAAGTCTGTATTTTTATAGAAAGCTGTTATCAGGCAAGTCTATATTATATATAGAAAGCTGTTATCAGGCAAGTCTATATTATATATAGAAAGCTGTTATCAGGCAAGTCTGTATTTTCATAGAAAGCTGTTATCAGGCAAGTCTATATTATATATAGAAAGCTGTTATCAGGCAAGTCTATATTATATATAGAAAGTTGTTATCAGGCAAGTCTATATTATATATAGAAAGCTGTTATCAGGCAAGTCTATGTTGTATATAGAAAGCTGTTATCAGGCAAGTCTGTGTTTTTATAGAAAGCTGTTATCAGGCAAGTCTATATTATATAAAGAAAGTTGTTATCAGGCAAGTCTATATTATATAAAGAAAGCTGTTATCAGGCAAGTCTATATTATATATAGAAAGCTGTTATCAGGCAAGTCTATATTATATATAGAAAGCTGTTATCAAGCAAGTCTATATTATATATAGAAAGCTGTTATCAGGCAAGTCTATATTATATATAGAAAGCTGTTATCAGGCAAGTCTATGTTGTATATAGAAAGCTGTTATCAGGCAAGTCTATATTATATTAAAGAAAGCTGTTATCAGGAAAGTCTATATTATATATAGAAAGCTGTTATCAGGCAAGTCTATGTTGTATATAGAAAGCTGTTATCAGGCAAGTCTATATTATATTAAAGAAAGCTGTTATCAGGAAAGTCTATATTATATATAGAAAGCTGTTATCAGGAAAGTCTGTGTTTTTATAGAAAGCTGTTATCAGGCAAGTCTGTGTTTGTATAGAAAGCTGTTATCAAGCAAGTCTATATTATATATAGAAAGCTGTTATCAGGCAAGTCTATATTATATATAGAAAGCTGTTATCAGGCAAGTCTATATTATATATAGAAAGCTGTTATCAGGCAAGTCTATGTTGTATATAGAAAGCTGTTATCAGGCAAGTCTGTGTTTTTATAGAAAGCTGTTATCAGGCAAGTCTGTGTTTTTATAGAAAGCTGTTATCAAGCAAGTCTATATTATATATAGAAAGCTGTTATCAGGCAAGTCTATATTATATATAGAAAGCTGTTATCAGGCAAGTCTGTATTTTCATAGAAAGCTGTTATCAGGCAAGTCTATATTATATATAGAAAGCTGTTATCAGGCAAGTCTATATTATATATAGAAAGCTGTTATCAGGCAAGTCTATATTATATATAGAAAGCTGTTATCAGGCAAGTCTGTATTTTCATAGAAAGCTGTTATCAGGCAAGTCTATATTATATATAGAAAGCTGTTATCAGGCAAGTCTATATTATATATAGAAAGTTGTTATCAGGCAAGTCTATATTATATATAGAAAGCTGTTATCAGGCAAGTCTATGTTGTATATAGAAAGCTGTTATCAGGCAAGTCTGTGTTTTTATAGAAAGCTGTTATCAGGCAAGTCTATATTATATAAAGAAAGTTGTTATCAGGCAAGTCTATATTATATATAGAAAGCTGTTATCAGTCAAGTCTATATTATATATAGAAAGCTGTTATCAGGCAAGTCTATATTATATAAAGAAAGCTGTTATCAGGCAAGTCTATATTATATATAGAAAGCTGTTATCAGGCAAGTCTATATTATATATAGAAAGCTGTTATCAAGCAAGTCTATATTATATATAGAAAGCTGTTATCAGGCAAGTCTATATTATATATAGAAAGCTGTTATCAGGCAAGTCTATATTATATATAGAAAGCTGTTATCAGGCAAGTCTATGTTGTATATAGAAAGCTGTTATCAGGCAAGTCTATATTATATATAGAAAGCTGTTATCAGGCAAGTCTATGTTATATATAAAAAGCTGTTATCAAGCAAGTCTGTGTTTTTATAGAAAGCTGTTATCAGGCAAGTCTGTGTTTGTATAGAAAGCTGTTATCAAGCAAGTCTATATTATATATAGAAAGCTGTTATCAGGCAAGTCTATATTATATATAGAAAGCTGTTATCAAGCAAGTCTATATTATATATAGAAAGCTGTTATCAGGCAAGTCTATATTATATATAGAAAGCTGTTATCAGGCAAGTCTATATTATATATAGAAAGCTGTTATCAAGCAAGTCTGTATTTTTATAGAAAGCTGTTATCAGGCAAGTCTATGTTGTATATAGAAAGCTGTTATCAGGCAAGTCTATGTTATATATATAAAGCTGTTATCAGGCAAGTCTGTGTTTTTATAGAAAGCTGTTATCAGGCAAGTCTGTGTTTGTATAGAAAGCTGTTATCAAGCAAGTCTATATTATATATAGAAAGCTGTTATCAGGCAAGTCTATATTACATATAAAAAAGTTGTTATCAGGCAAGTCTATATTATATATAGAAAGCTGTTATCAGGCAAGTCTATATTATATATAAAAAGCTGTTATCAGGAAAGTCTATATTATATATAGAAACCTGTTATCAAGAAAGTCTATATTATATATAGAAAGCTGTTATCAGGCAAGTCTATATTATATATAGAAAGCTGTTATCAGGCAAGTCTGTGTTTTTATAGAAAGCTGTTATCAGGCAAGTCTATATTATATATAGAAAGCTGTTATCAGGAAAGTCTATATTATATATAGAAAGCTGTTATCAGGCAAGTCTATATTATATATAGAAGCCTGTTATCAGGAAAGTCTATATTATATATAGAAAGCTGTTATCAGGAAAGTCTGTGTTTTTATAGAAAGCTGTTATCAGGCAAGTCTATATTATATATAGAAAGCTGTTATCAGGATATAGAAGCCTGTTATCAGGAAAGTCTATATTATATATAGACAGCTGTTATCAGGAAAGTCTGTGTTTTTATAGCAAGCTGTTATCAGGCAAGTCTATATTATATGTAGAAAGCTGTTATCAGGAAAGTCTATGTTATATATAGAAAGCTGTTATCAGGAAAGTCTGTATTATATATAGAAAGCTGTCATCAGGAAAGTCTGTGTTTTTATAGAAAGCTGTTATCAGGCAAGTCTATATTATATATAGAAAGCTGTTATCAGGAAAGTCTGTGTTTTTATAGAAAGCTGTTATCAGGCAAGTCTATATTATATATAGAAAGCTGTTATCAGGAAAGTCTGTGTTTTTATAGCAAGCTGTTATCAGGAAAGTCTATATTATATATAGAAAGCTGTTATCAGGAAAGTCTGTGTTTTTATAGAAAGCTGTTATCAGGCAAGTCTATATTATATATAGAAAGCTGTTATCAGGCAAGTCTATATTGTATATAGAAAGCTGTTATCAGGAAAGTCTATATTATATATAGAAAGCTGTTATCAGGCAAGTCTATATTATATAAAGAAAGCTGTTATCAGGCAAGTCTTTATTATATATAGAAAGCTGTTATCAGAAAGTCTATGTTATATATAGAAAGCTGTTATCAGGAAAGTCTGTATTATATATAGAAAGCTGTTATCAGGCAAGTCTGTATTTTTATTGAAAGCTGTTATCAGGAAAGTCTATATTATATATAGAAAGCTGTTATCAGGCAAGTCTATATTATATATAGAAAGCTGTTATCAGGCAAGTCTGTTTTTTGTAAAAAGCTGTTATCAGGCAAGTCTATATTATATATAGAAAGCTGTTATCAGGCAAGTCTATATTATATATAGAAAGCTGTTATCAGGCAAGTCTATGTTGTATATAGAAAGCTGTTATCAAGCAAGTCTATATTATATATAGAAAGCTGTTATCAGGCATGTCTATATTATATATAGAAAGCTGTTATCAGGAAAGTCTGTGTTTTTATAGAAAACTGTTATCAGGCAAGTCTATATTGTATATAGAAAGCTGTTATCAGGCAAGTCTATATTATATTAAAGAAAGCTGTTATCAGGAAAGTCTATATTATATATAGAAAGCTGTTATCAGGCAAGTCTGTGTTTTTATAGAAAGCTGTTATCAGGCAAGTCTATGTTATATATAGAAAGCTGCTATCAGGCAAGTCTATACTATATATAGAAAGCTGTTATCAGGCAAGTCTATATTATATATAGAAAGCTGTTATCAGGCAAGTCTATATTATATATAGAAAGCTGTTATCAGGCAAGTCTATATTATATATAGAAAGCTGTTATCAGGCAAGTCTATATTATATATAGAAAGCTGTTATCAGGAAAGTCTATATTATATATAGAAAGCTGTTATCAGGCAAGTCTATATTATATATAGAAAGCTGTTATCAGGCAAGTCTATACTATATATAGAAAGCTGTTATCAGGCAAGTCTATATTATATATAGAAAGCTGTTATCAGGCAAGTCTAGATTATATATAGAAAGCTGTTATCAGGCAAGTCTATACTATATATAGAAAGCTGTTATCAGGCAAATCTATATTATATATAGAAAGCTGTTATCAGGCAAGTCTGTATTGATTAAAATCAGATTTCTTTTTGCCTGTAATATGTTTACTGTAATTTGTTCTTTTGTGAGCACCTGTTACATACATGTGTACTATGAGTTACCCAACATAGACAGTTTCCTGAGGCAACAAATGAGTTTAGTGTAAAACTAACACATTATTGGTTGAAATTGATAAAGCTATCTTCCATTTCAGGGAACGGGTAAATAAAAGGAAAATGCGGGAGACAGTGACAGAATTTACTTTAATCTGTAGAGGTCTTATAGGAACAGAGTATGCAGTCCAGTCACACTGGGCGGATCACTTAGCAACATAGTCAATGATTGACAGGACTCTTGTGGACTTATACAAGGTATAGCAACGGAGTATGCAGTCCAGTCACATGGAACACTTAGCAACATAGTCAATGATTGACAGGACTCTTGTGGACTTATAGCAACAGAGTATGCAGTCCAGTCACACTGGGTGGATCACTTAGCAACATAGTCAATGATTGACAGGACTCTTGTGGACTTATAGCAACAGAGTATGCAGTCCAGTCACATGGAACACTTAGCAACATAGTCAATGATTGACAGGACTCTTGTGGACTTATAGCAACAGAGTATGCAGTCCAGTCACACGGAACACTTAGCAACATAGTCAATGATTGACAGGATGCAGAGGATGTGATGGAATAAACAACAAATAATTGACTTGTTAGAAACTGACAGTTTTTACCTGGATAAGTAATGGACCCTACTAGATGAAGCAAGTTATTGATATATAAATGGAAGACTTATATTGTTACCTTAAATATGTGGATCTTTGACTGGGCACAGAGCTGTAGACAACAGAATTGTTGGTAGATTAAAATATGTAGATAGTGGAGAGATACCTTCATCTGTAGTGTACATTACAGTATTTAGTCTAAAAGCTTTCATAGCAGAGAGGCAGTGGGGACAGAATTATTTAAGCAATAAACCACCCCCTGGGGATGGTATACCAAGAGGTTTTGACCAGTGAACGAAATATATGCACGAGCGATAGCGAGTGCATATATTGAGTTCACTGGTCAAAACCGAGTGGTATACCTTCCCCAGGGGGTGGTTTATCGCTATTATATTATACCAGTATATTGAAAATATCGGAAACAAGATAAGAACTAACGTTTTCTCGATTCATATGCGCCTCTGTGTTTAATTTGCATAACAATAACGCTGCTTTTCAAGACAGCTGATCTTGGCCTCAATGTGAACGTCGTGCAGCGACTGGATTTATTTTATCTGCTCGTTGTTTCTAGGGATAATCTGTACATTGATCAGCTCATTAAAAGTGCACAGTGATGAATAAACAACCTGTTTGACTCAAGGTATAAACTTGAAGTGGTTTATTAAATACAGCGTGCTTCGATCGTTCCCGGCCGAATTCGCGACTCGGTGAAGTGAGACGATACCAGGCATGACGGCAGGTTGATATTTACAATGTATTTATATTACTGGAAGTTACGTCAGTAGATTTTCGGGTTTGAGGATTTCCCTCTCGGATTGATGACTGATACTCTAGGACAGGATCCCAGACAAATTTCTATTTAGATTAATGGTAAGTCGGCCAGTGTAACCTCTTTCACTTGCTTCATTTTTATGACAGGACAGGACAGCTCACCAATGTTTCCACTCCAGCCGCGCCGAGGCTGGGACCGCGACCGATCTCGTGCATGCCTAGCGCCTTGACCTTAGTACATGTAGTAGGCGATGATTTGAACAAATACGCGATGACTGGGTTGCTTTCGAAATTTCCTTCATAATTTCTCATAAAATATTGTCTCATTGAGAGAAAATCCTCCTCTGACAATTCGAAGAGTTCACTATCAGTATCACGGCGGACTACAACTCAACGCTCGTAGGCGAACAAAATTTGGATGCGTGCCAGCAGTGCATTATCGTACCAGCAGTGCATTATCACTCGTTTTAGACGTGCTAGTTCGATGTCTAGACCAATCAGATCCCTCGATTTCCACCATCAATATACTGGTATAATATAATACATAGTATTGCATACTTTGAAAACTATCCCTTGCAAATATTTCATGGCACGATTAAATCAAATAGTTCTAATTACTTATTCAGTGACTTATTTCAAATCATGGTCATCTAAGGGAAGGGATACACTTCTCACCAAAACAGCAATAAAATGGTCTTCCAACACTGTTAGTTAATCTGGAAGAAAGGAACATAGTATATCAACTGACTGTTTACAACAAATCTTGTAACCAGGTTTTTAGCACAACTGACCAGACGTTCACTAACAGGTCCTATGGCAGGGTATTTGAAACAAGTTCTGCATACAGGATCTGTAAATTTGATAAGATTTCATAGCTGTATTCACAGACATGTAACAGGTCTGTTTGCATAGACATATATACAGGTGTGTAATTTCTGACTGTAAACATTGTTGTGAGTAAACAGGGATAAATGTGTATGAGAGATATGTGCATACAAGTTCTATTTTACATGGTTTGAAAATTTGGTCAGATTTCAGGACCATATTCACAGACATGTAAAAGGTCTGTTTGTACAAGTATGTATACATGTACTGGGCTGTATTTGTGTGTGTGTGTGTGTGTGTGTGTGTGTGTGTGTGTGTGTGTGTGTGTGTGTGTGTGTGTGTGTGTGTGTGTGTGTGTGTGTACAAACAAATGACATCATGATAAAATCAGATCTGTGACACACATGATGTATGATGTATCTATGTGTACAGTCACATGTACACACAGGTAATGTTTCATGTAGAAAAGACAAACCCAGGACATGCCTGTACACACTTCAATATATCAATATTGTACTCACAGCAATGTATAAAGTAATGTAGCCACATCTATGTTAACAGGCCTGTGCCATCTTTACTGACACAGACCAGTATCACAAGAATGTTAATAGCGCCGGTCTACACATGACCTGTTTGTTACAGAGGAGAAATTTGATTTGATTTGATTTGCATATAAATTGAAAATGAGTGAAATTTGACATTATTTCAAACTGTTCACGTCATTAAATAATGTCTATATATTTACCCCATATATATATATATATATAGTTTTGGTAGTACTGGAACTCTTTCTTTGTTGTAAATCGGAGTTTCACGCTTAGTGCGATCGTCAGACAACAGTTGTCTGACGATCGCACTATGCGTGAAACTCCGAGTTACAACCAAGAAAGAGTTCCAGTACTACCAAAACTATTACGCTCTGCCACTGCGGTATAGAGCACTGTCTTAGCAGATTGATACTCACCGAGTTATATATGTATATATATAATATCAAGGAGTCAAGTAACACTAAGGTTTGTGATGTTAAGAGTACACACAGTTTTGTGGAGGTTTTGAAACCATGGTAACCAAGGGAACGAATTTGAATTGATTTCTATACCTTGTACCATAACATTGGTTTGATCAAGTCCTATAGTATAGGTGCCTACCATCCTTAATAAAAAATATTGGAACATTTGTTTTGCAAATAACACCCATCCCATCAACCCCATCCATTGTGCAGATGTTTGGTGTTTTTAGCACAAATGAACAAGGTTCAGTGTGCTAGAGGAATGGTGAAATGTCTGTGTATGTGTATGTGTCTGTCTGTGTGTGTCTGTGTGTGTGTGTCTGTGTCTGTGTCTATGTGTGTCTGTGTCTGTGTGTGTCTGTGTGTGTGTGTGTGTGTATGTGTGTGTGTGTGTGTGTAAATGACTTAAAATACAAACCGAAAGACCGATTGCCTTGCTATTCGGTGGGGACATTATGTAGGGCGTGTAAATGGAAAATTCTTGAAATGAAAATTATTGCATCAGAGATGTGCTTTTTGGGTCAAAAATGGGATTTTTGGTCAAAAAATTTAAACTCCAAAACTACTGAGCAGATCGGTCTGAAATTTTGTAGGAACGTTCTCAAGGTGTTTAATTTTAGAATTGTTCATGACATGGTGATGCCATCAGTGATATGCAAATTAGGTCTAAAATGTGACTTTTTGGTCAAAATTCTATAATTCCAAAATTACTGTGCAGATGGGGTTGAACATTGGTGAGAATGGGTGTTTAGATTAAGAAGTATTGATGACATGATGATCCCACTAGTGATATGCAAATAAGGGCTACAAATGTGTCTTTTTGGTGAAAATCTATAATTCAGCAGATTGGGCTGAAATTTGGTTGGAGTGTTCTCACGGGTGTTTAGATTAAGAATTGACATGATGATTCCACAAGTGATATGCAAATTAGGTCAAAGAATGGATCTTTTTGGTATCATTCCAAAACTACTGAAGAGATTGGGATGAAATTTAATGGGGATGTGTATATGAAGATGTAGTCACAATATGATCATCCCGTCAGTGATATGCAAATTAGGTCATTTGGTCAAAAACTTACCTGAATCCTGAAAACTACAGGGTGAATGGGGCTGAAACTTGGTGGGTATGTTTCTGGAGGTGTTATTTTGCAGTTATTGTTCAAAACATTTTGACATAACTGGCCCTAGCAGCCATGGCTACGCCCTTAGCAACAGTGAAATGATCAGTGATGCATATTACAACGATAACAACAGGGATTGGTAGGTAAGTTAATAAAGAATCAAAAAGTGTATGTAAATATGCCTAACAACAAGACCATGCCCATACCAACAGCCAAATACAGTTATGCTACAATACCATTGGTGCTATTTTTAGCACAACTGAACTGAAGGTTCAGTCGTGCTATAGGCATGGCAAAGTGTCTGTCTGTCTGTCTGTCTGTCTGTGTGTGTGTGTGTGTGTGTGTGTGTGTAAACAACTTAAAGTCAAAAACTGCTGGACCGATTGCTTGATATTTGGTGGTCATGTTACTTCTGCTCGATGTGGTGTCTAGTTGGGAAATTGTTCAAATGAAAATAATTGCATCAGAGATGTGGGTTTTGGGTTTAAAAATGTGATTTTGGTCCAAAAACTTAAACTCCAAAACTACAGGGCAGATTGGCATGAAAGTTGATGGGGACATTCTTAGATGCGAGTAAATTAAGATTTGTTCATGACATGATGATTCCCCTGGTAGTATGCAAATTAGGGCCAAAAAGTGTCTTTTTGGTCAAAAACCTATAATTCCAAAACTACACAACAGACTGGGCTGAAAATTAATAGGGATGCATCTGTGGGTGTATAGATGAAGAAATATTAAGCATATAATGATCTCATCAGTAATAAGCAAATTTGGTGTAAAAATGTGAATTTTGGTCAAAAATTTTTATCTCAAAAAGTACTTGGTCAATGAGACAAACGTGGTGAGATGTTTCTAGGAGTGTTATTCTGCAGATTTTCTTCAGATATTTTGACACAATTGGCCCTAGCAACCATGACCACACCCTTAGCAACAACCGAATGGCAGTATATTTTTTCTCAAATAACAACAGGGATTAATAGACAATTGAACAAACATTCTAAAATGTATGTAAATTTGCCTAGCAACAAGACCATGTCCATAGCAACAGTCAATTAATCACGTATATTGCAAAGATAACGAATTGAAAGACAAATGAATAAACATTCAATAAATGTATGCAAATGTGCCTAGCAACAAGACCACGCCCATAGCAACAACTGAATGATCACGTATATTGCAAAGATAATATCAGGAATTCATACACAAGTGAACAAAAATATTCAAAAATGAATGCAAGTATATCTACCAACATGACCACGCCCATAGCAACAGCCAAATGGTAGCATATATCACAAAGTATGGTGGTCCAGGGCTGCCATACATTATATGCAAACTGTTTACATAAAAAAGTTTTTAAAAATATAGATCGAATTAAAATGAAAGTAAAATGAAAACAAAAATAAAATAAAAAGTAAAATGAAAGCAAAATAAAATAAAAGTAAAAGGAAAGCAAAAGTAAAATAGAAATAAAAGTAAAAGTAAAATAAAACTAAAATGAAAACAAAAGTAAAATAAAAATAAAATTAAAAGTAAAATGAAAACAAAAGTAAAATAAAATTAAAATTAAAAATATTGGAAAAAAAATTGGAAAACATCAGTGGCAGTTCTGGTACGCAATGGCCCATAGCTGCCATAGACCAGCATTCCTTGCGATCTCAACGGCACTACTGAAAGTGCTGTATACATAAGGCGAGAGTCTGTGATTATAAGGCTGAATATGAGTATGAGGCTGAATCTTAGGCTAACCTTTCATGTTCATATCTCCCATCGGCCGTACATGCTATGTCGCTCATCATGCATCACCAATAGGCATTTTACTGTACATGGCGCTGTGTCGGTCAAGCTTATATTATGGAAGGAGGATGAGTTTCTCAAAGGAGATTTGATGAAATATGTGAGACTGGGGCTCCAGTGAATGGAGATTTTGTGAGCAGGGACTACCCTCAGTATGCCTGGAGTGTGCGAACTTTGGATAGAGTATGCGATGAAGGGGACTCCGAACACCATCAATGTTAAATATGTGTATGTCATTGAGTTTACCATGTAACCAACTATGGGTTGTTAGATCAAGTTTGTTAATAAGTGGAAATATTTTTCCACGCTGGTTCAGACTTGATTATTTTTTTTGGTATTAATAAATTTGTTTGAAGGTCAGTTAGCCACATGACTAGTTTGTCAAGGTTAATAACCCTAGTATTAGGGTAAATTAGCAGGGAAGACATTGGCAATACGTCCCCGGGCAGATACATAGTTGACCCTTCTTTTAAGACGTTTCGGACCAGCTGTTAGGGTCCTTCATCAGTCACAGTTCTGTCTAACGAGACAGTGTTCCCGCTTTTATTTGGCTTAAAATTCAATTCAAAGTTAGCCAGATTCAGCCTCATATTCACATTCAGTCTCATAATCACACTCTCGCCTTTGAGGGCGCTACATGTATACAGCACTTTCAGTGGCGTCGTTGAGATCGCACAGAATGCTGGTCTATGGCAGCTGTAGGCCATTGCGGACCAGAACTGCCACTAATTTTTTTGATTTTTTTTTTTTTAATTCTTATTTTGATTTTATTTTACTTTTGTTTTCATTTTACTTTTATGTTCATTTTATTTTTATTTTACATTTGTTTTCATTTCACTTTTATTTTATTTTTACTTTTATTTCTATTTTACTTTTGCTTTAACTTACTTTTACTTTCCTTTTAATTTTGATTTTGTTTTTATTTCACTTTCATTTTTATTTCATTCTAGTTTTATTTTAATTCTATCTTTATTTTTTCTTAATTTTATAATTTTTTTTATCAAAACAATTCGCATATAATGTATGGCAGCCCTGGGCCACCATACACAAAGATAGCAACATGGTTGGATAGGCAACTGGATAGTCATTCAGCAAATGAACACCTATTGTTAGCATGGACTAGCATATGGATAAACATTTTAAAAAACTACAGTTGTGCTACAACGCCATTGGCGGTATTTTTTTATCAATGTTAACACATTTCCAGCCTATTTTGATAATTTTCTACTATAGAAATTTAAAAAAACTTTTTTTTTGCCAAATTCATCCCAATTTCAATCCTAGATTTGAACTACAACTAAATTGTGTCATTTTAATTAATATATTTAATAAATGGAGTCAGAACATCAAATGTCAATTTCAGAGTTTTACTATATTGGTGTCACACACTTGTCATTCACATACATACACACACATACATACATACATACATACATACATACATAGATATATACATCCACATACATATAGATACATACATACATACATACATACATACATACATACATACATACAGACAGACAGACATACATACATACATACATACATACATACATACAGACATACAGACATACATTCTCTTATATAGATACATACACATAGATACAGACAGACAAATGCATACACAGACATACACACATACAATACATACATACATACATACATACATACTTACATACATGCATGCATGCACGCACGTACGCATGCACACACACACACATACACATACACATACACACACAAGATCAGTAGCACGAGCATATAGATTGTTAGGCTGCCAAATGAATGGTAGAGTCCCAACTATCGCATATGACACTACTGACAAAATATTGCACTGTGTGTTTGATTTGGACATTGTCAGACCAGGGGCATGAGGCAATAATTCTGGTGAAACTCGAAAATGATAATGATGTCATACAGGTAATAAAGGCTCAAGTTAGCTATGAGTCACATTTACATACTTCTTTATTTATAGTATATTTTAATAACTCATTATACACGTCTATACATATTTGTTATTTTGGGTATAAGGCCAGAAATGGAATGATTAGAAATATTCTATGTATGTACTTGTACACTTTCTGGTCTTTTAAAAAAATGAAACATTTTTTTATAATAATCGCAGAAAAAAAGTTTATATAAATATGAAAGACTCCAATAATGAAAAAAGAAAGTATACGGATAGACATGGTGCAAAATCGACGCTTAGTGCGCTTGCGACAGCTGACGCGCTCTGCTGCTTGGCGTGCTCGAGCTCCTACCTCCTACCCCTCCTTTTTTAGTTAATGAGCAAATTGAGCAAATGCTGAGCTCGTGGAGGCAAGGGCATGAGGCAACAATTCTGGTGTCTATCAACAATTGAATAACATGAATAAAGACAATATCAAAAAGTTCCGTCAAGTTTATAATTACTTCATTATCTTGAATCAGTAATTAATATCTAATTAAAATACACAGAAAAATACATACAGTAACTTGAAACGCGCTGAAATATAAATAGAATACGGCGGACTGCGACGTACCATGCGTAATGCATGTCTTGTGTGTGGAGTGTACCGATTGTGTAGCGCCCCCAACGGTCATATAAATTATCTGTCTTGTCTCGCGATCGCGAGCTCGAATGATTCGAATCTTTGCAACCGTCCATAAAAGTACTGGATTTTGAAAATTCTATATGCACGAGCTCGACATTTGCTCAATTTGCTCAATTTGCTCAATTGCTAAAAAAGGAAGGGTAGGACCAGGGGCATGAGGCAACAATTCTGGTGAAACCCAAAAATGATATCCAGGTAATAACGGCCCAAGTTAGCTATGAGTCACATTTACATACTTACTTCTTTATTTGTAGTTTATTTTAATAAACTCATTATACACGTCTACACATATTTGTTATTTTGGGTATGTATTTGTACACTTTCCGGTCTTTTAAAAAATGAAACATTTTTAATAATCGCAGAAAAAGTTTATATAAATATGGAAGACTCCAAAAAAGAATAAAGGAAAAGAAAATATATGGATAGATTTTGTCTGTAATGATTTAATGGAACATGATCATGGTGCATGCAAAATCGACGCTTAGTTCGATCGCGACAGCTGACGCTTCGATGCGTGACGCGCTGTTTGCCGTGCTCGAGCTCGAGCTCAAACGCATTCCTTAATACTGTAATACAGAGGGGTAGGACGAGGCATCGAATAAACCAATCAGGACGCTTCAATTCGAACATGTGACCCGTGAATTTTCGCTCGAAGCTCGATACCACCTGCTGCCCTCTTGTGGTGAGGTATATATTTCGCATGTTTCAGTACGTTGTGGCCAGAGTGATTGCGTTTGCGGGACAGTAAAACAGATTGCCGAAACAGCATATTATATGAACTGAAGCTCCGAAACGGTGCGTCTTTTGCGAGGGATATAAACCAAAACACAATTGATAATATCTTGGTTTAATCAATATTTGATGCCGTAGAGTTACGGTAGGCTCGAACACACGGTCGATTCCGGTCATATTATTTTCATAAAATTACGTAAAAATAATCATTAATCATTACTCGTCATATATGTGTCTCTTCAAAATATACCTTTGAATGAAAGAGAAAACGTAACAACATCATTTAACTGAGTAAACAAAAACGCGTAAGTTTGCCCGAAACAGAAAGCGTCCGTGAACGAGGGCGATGTGGTTTCAATCTTACGACGAAAAAGAACACCAGAGTGTCCTACCCTTCCTTTTTTAGCAATTGAGCAAATTGAGCAAATTGAGCAAATGTCGAGCTCGTGCATATGGAATTTTCAACATCCAGTACTTGTATGGACGGTTGCAAAGATTCGAATCATTCGAGCTCGCGATCGCGAGCGCGCGACAAGACAGATAATTTATATGACCGTTGGGGGCGCTACACAATCGGTACAATCCACACACGTTAGACGAGACAAGCATTACGCATGTTTAACGTCCCAGTCCGCCGTATTCTATTTATATTTCAGCGCGTTTCAAGTTACTGTATGTATTTTTCTGTGTATTTTAATTGGATATTAATTATTGATTCAAGATAATGAAGTAATTATAAACTTGACGGAACTTTTTGATATTGTCTTTATTCATGTTATTCAATTGTTGATAGACACCAGAATTGTTGCCTCATGCCCTTGGTCCTACCAAGGGCATGAGGCAACAATTCTGGTGTCTATCAACAATTGAATAACATGAATAAAGACAATATCAAAAAGTTCCGTCAAGTTTATAATTACTTCATTATCTTGAATCAATAATTAATATCTAATTAAAATACACAGAAAATACATTCAGTAACTTGAAACGCGCTGAAATATAAATAGAATACGGCGGACTGGGCCGTAACATGCGTAATGCATGTCTAGTCTAACCAGGGGCATGAGGCAACAATTCTGGTGAAACCCAAAAATTTACATACTTACTTCTTTATTTGTAGTTAATTTTAATAAACTCATTATACACGTCTACACATATTTGTTATTTTGGGTATGTATTTATACACTTTCTGGTCTTCAAAAAAAATGAAATATTTTTAATAATCGCAGAAAAGGTTTATATAAATATGGAAGACTCCAAAAAAGAATAAAGGAAAAGAAACTATATGGATAGATTTTGTCTGTAATGATTTAATGGAACATATGATCGTGGTGCATGCAAAATCGTCGCTTAGTTCGCTCGTGACAGCTGACGCGTCGATGCGTGACGCGCTGCTTGCCGTGCTCGAGCTCGAGCTCGAACGCATTCCTTGCTTAAACTTATAATACAGAGGGGTGGTAGGACACGGCATCGAGCAAATTGAGCAAATTGAGCAAATGTCGAGCTCGTGCATATGGAATTTTCAAAATCCAGTACTTTTATGGACGGTTGCAAAGATTCGAATCATTCGAGCTCGCGATCGCGAGCGCGCGACAAGACAGATAATTTATATGACCGTTGGGGGCGCTACACAATCAGTACACTCCACACATACACACGCACACACGTTACGCATGTTACGTCCCAGTCCGCCGTATTCTATTTATATTTCAGCGCGTTTCAAGTTACTGAATGTATTTTTCTGTGTATTTTAATTAGATATTAATTATTGATTCAAGATAATGAAGTAATTATAAACTTGACGGAACTTTTTGATATTGTCTTTATTCATGTTATTCAATTGTTGATAGACACCAGAATTGTTGCCTCATGCCCTTGGTCTAACGTGTGTGCGTGTGTACGTGTGGAGTGTACTGATTGTGTAGCGCCCCCAACGGTCATATAAATTATCTGTCTTGTCGCGCGCTCGCGATCGCGAGCTCGAATGATTCGAATCTTTGCAACCGTCCATAAAAGTACTGGATTTTGAAAATTCCATATGCACGAGCTCGACATTTGCTCAATTTGCTCAATTTGCTCGATGCCGTGTCCTACCCCTCTGTATTATAAGTTTAAGCAAGGAATGCGTTCGAGCTCGAGCTCGAGCACGGCAAGCAGCGCGTCACGCATCGACGCGTCAGCTGTCACGAGCGAACTAAGCGACGATTTTGCATGCACCACGATCATATGCTCCATTAAATCATTACAGACAAAATCTATCTATATAGTTTCTTTTCCTTTATTCTTTTTTGGAGTCTTCCATATTTATATTTATATAAACCTTTTCTGCGATTATTAAAAATATTTCATTTTTTTTGAAGACCAGAAAGTGTATAAATACATACCCAAAATAACAAATATGTGTAGACGTGTATAATGAGTTTATTAAAATTAACTACAAATAAAGAAGTAAGTATGTAAATGTGACTCATAGCTAACTTGGGCCTTTATTACCTGGATATCATTATCATTTTTGGGTTTCACCAGAATTGTTGCCTCATGCCCCTGGTTTAAGCAAGGAATACGTTTGAGCTCGAGCACGCCAAGCAGCGGAGCGCGTCAGCTGTCGCGAGCGCACTAAGCGTTGATTTTGCACCATGTCTACCTGTAGACTTTCTTTTTTCTTTATTCTTTTTTGTAGTCTTCCATATTTATATAAACTATTTTCTGCGATTATTATAAAAAAAAATATTTCATTTTTTTAAAAGACCAGAAAGTGTACAAGTACATACATATAATATTTTTAATCATTCCATTTCTGGCCTTATACCCAAAATAACAAATATGTATAGACGTGTATAACGAGTTTATCAAAATATACTATAAATAAAGAAGTAAGTATGTAAATGTGACTCATAGCTAACTTGGGCCTTTATTACCTGTATGACATCATTATCATTTTCGAGTTTCACCAGAATTGTTGCCTCATGCCCCTGGTCGGATTTTACATCTTTTTATAAGGACTGACTTACAAGTTCCATATGCATTTCTATGTATGTATGTATGTATGTATGTATGTATGTATGTATGTACGTATGTACGTATGTACGTATGTGTGTATGTATGTATGTATGTATGTACGTATGTATGTATGTATGTATGTACGTATGTACGTATGTATGTATGTATGTATGTATGTATGTATGTATGTATGTATGTATGTTTTTATGTATGTATGTATGTATGTATGTATGTATGTATGTATGTGTATGTATGTATGTGTGTGTGTATGTGTGTGTGTGCGTGCGTGCGTGCGTGCGTGCGTGCGTGCGTGCGTGCGTGCGTGCGTGCGTGCGTGCGTGCGTGCATGCATGCATGCATGCATGCATGAATGCATGCATGCATGCATGCATGCATGTATGTATGTATGTATGTATGTATGTATGTATGTATGTATGTATGTAGGTAGAAGTGCATAAGGAACGACTGAAACAGTCCCGATAAATAAATGCTATCCGACGTTTCGAATCAATATACAACAAGATGACCTGAAACCATTAATTGAATAGATGCTGCAATCATTTATGAGAAACTGGATTTGATTGTAGTGGTAAACTGGCGTACACCTGTTAGCTCGATTCAGCTTTTGTCAGTGTATGTATTGCCCTGGGGTGTTCGGCGTGTTTCATGGTAAACCGGCATGATTGTCGTCATAATTATATACCACTGCTTTGACCTTCGTTTAATATCATTAGATTTTTACTTTAAACCAAATGCAAGGCAATAACGACGAACTTGACATTGAGTTTTTTCTTTGTAATTTTGTCGCCTCCTTTGATGGTCCTATATTACCAAACATTTGTCCATAAGAAGGGTACAGTAAAATGTCTGGGCCGTATAAGGAGAGAACATTAAATGTCTGGGCCGTGTAAGGAGGGTACAGTAAAGTGTCTGGGCCGTGTAAAAAGGATACAGTACACCCTGTAAAGTGTCTGGACTGTTAAAGGGGGATGATCGCACAATGTCACCCAAGCTATGTCAACAAGCGAACTTCATTCGTGTTTTTTTGTCTGTCTGTCTGTCTGTCTGTCTGTCTGTCTGTCTGTCTGTCTGTCTGTCTGTCTGTCTGTCTGTTTTGTTTGTTTGTTTGTTTGTTTGTTTGTTTGTTTTTGTTTTGTTTTTGTTTTTTGTTTTGTTTTTTGTTTTGTTTTTTGTTTGGTTGTTTTTTTTGTTTGGTTTTTTTTTTTGGGGGGGGGGGGGGTCCAGGCGTCAGTACGATTGCTGAAGTTCATTTTCGCACTTCTAACCAAGTTTGGTAAAATTTCAGGCGTTCAATGATAAAAGCTTCTGTATTTACTACTGAGATAAAAATGGACTTCTATACACAGTGTTGGGTTTACAGTTGTCTTTTGACTTTGATTTATTTATTTATTTGAGATGTCTACAGGATTACCCCATTTACAGACACTCTGAAATTGGAAAGACTAAAATGCATACAATATTTACAAAACTAGTAAAACTAGAAATAAAATAAATTAAAAGAAGATAAAATTACCGAAATTGCGTAAAGTTCAAACATCAACTATTTCATTTAGGACATCTTTTCTAGAAGTACTGAGACTTGAAAACATGTCAGTGTTTTGTAAGGTATTGATAAAATTGAAGGTCCTTGGTAAAAACGAGTTTTCCTTTGAGTAGAATTAAAACGTGCCATTTTAAATGTGTAGTGGGAACGGAGATTGATTTAAACTTTTGGTAATTTTATCTTTGTTTTTTTTTATTAGTTTGGTAAATATGGAATGTATTTGAGTCTAAAGTTCCGAGTGTTGTAAACGTGGTATAAATAAATAATTCAATAAATAATGTGTTTAAATCATCCCAGTAAACAGGTTCATAAGGTCATGTTTACCATCATGTTTTTACATTGCATCGATCGTAGTGGTGTGACTGCTACAGTTTTCATCATGGTGTACATCATACATAAACGTGCCACACTGTGATGTCGTACTTGTCAATGTTCGTTTAGGAGTGTCCTAAACGAACTATATTTGTTTATTGATGAGTTTGTGCGACATTGTGGGCTCGTCCCTAAGAAGGGCACCGTAAGGAGTCTGCTGGGTGGTGTAAGGAGGGCACAAATTGTCGTGGGTGGTGTAAGGGTACCGTAATGTGTCTGCTGGGTGGTGTAAGGAAGAGACAGTAAAGTGTATGGGTGGTGTAAGGGTACCGTAATGTGTCACCATGCATAATATTCTTCTATAAAAGTAGTCTGTCGATAACAAATGTTTGTCCACGTGTTGTGTTTGATTCGTTCACATGCGCCGTTACAAGTTTTCGGTAAAGAATATTAAATTACATTCAAGTTTTTTACGATTCAAAATGAAAATTCTGAAACATCGTACATGACGTAACTGAATTCAGACAATTCAAGATATTTGTATATCGTATACTGTTGTGTTTTCTCTAGTTTCTTTTTCCGTGACACGATGGATTGTATTTGTGATGAAGTTCCTTTGTGGAATAAACCACTGTGTACTAGAAAGAGTCCCATTGGTGAATATTTTCGTTTTGCGGGTATCAACGCGCACCCTCGAACATGCAAGTGCAATCGCTAATATGCATCGATAATATATTATCAAAACACGCATCAACGTTCTCTCGTAAAGTGCATAGGATCATGAGTATTTCACCGAGAGCGATATATGAAGTTAAGGCGCCAGGGACACCTGCCCGCCGGCTCACACTCGCGGCGGCCTGATTGGACTTTTGTATAAAAAGCCCCGCCTTCTGAATTCCTTCGGACACTACAGTTTCAAGTCCCCCTATAACTTACGTTATAGCATGGAACAATGCTGTACGATTGCAGGCCCTCCGGCTTGGCCACAAAACGAATAATAAAGACCTGTGAACACATACAAACACTGGTTATGGCAGCTGCATTCACTACAAATGGTATGAACGCTTCTAGTCCAAAACTAGTCGATCATCCTCAGTCGCGGCAACGTCGATTCTTCAACTATCTTGAGACGTTTGATTATTCAACCCGGTGTACCCTGTCAGAGTACGTCGTCCACATTTCTGGTTGAGTAAATCATTTACAGACAAACAGTAGTTTGGAGATTTGCTGCCAAGTATATCCACCATAAATCATTTGTCTTGGTGGCCGGTGTTTCTAAAAATAACAACACCGGCTTCCCTGTATACTGGCGTGTGGTGTAAACTCAATGGTGTCATTACACACAAACAAGACAGATTTAAAAATAAAAACCCAAACAACCCTTCCATTGTCGGGATTTCTGTTCCGTTTTCAGCTTGTCCTCTTGAATACAAAAAATGAGAAACTCGTACAGTTTCAAAAATGTTTCCAAATTACTGTATGTTCGACTGCAGGCTAGTGTTTTAAACACGATCGTATCGCATAACTTTCCATCAATGTAGAAATTATAACTTTGCCAACTTTGCTGTGTGTAAATGTTATACATACACAAACAAACAAACAAACAAACAAACAAACAAACAAACAAACACATACATACATACATACATACATACATACATACATACATACATACATACATACATACATACATACATGCATACATGCATGCATACATGCATGCATGCATGCATGCATGCATGTATGGATGGCAGGCAGGCAGGCAGGCAGACGGACAGACAGACAGACAGACAGCTCGGACAGACAGACAGACAGACAGACAGACAGACAGACAGACAGACAGACATGCATGCATGCATGTATTTCATTGAAGGTGAGCTTGTTCGGGATAAGCCAATTGCCAGTTTGATTCGTCATCCGCTTCTTTTTTCTTGGTGTGTTACTCTTTTCTTTTCTTTCTTTCTTTCTTTCTTTCTTTCTTTCTTTCTTTCTTTCTTTCTTTCTTTTCTTTTCTTTTCTTTTCTTTTCTTTCTTTTCTTTTCTTTTCTCTTCTTTTTTTGGTCCGTTGCACTTTTTCTTTTTGTTATGGTCAGCCATATTGTTTTTGTCTTCTGAAAGAATATCAAAACATTGTTTTAGCGGTAATGAGCACAATACGACACAGACTGTGTACATTGTCCCAGGGAAGCCGAATGAAGGACTGTCATCTGATGACAATTCACTTCTAAGATATGATGAAGAGAGCTGGTTCAACGTACCACTCACACGGTTGAAATAATGGAAATACTGAAAGAGTGTTACACTTTATTAGACACGGTATTGTAAATAGTGTTAGGCATCGATCTGAAACGTCAGACTCGGTTTGGATTGTATGTCGTCGTTTCGCATCGTTATGTTGGTGATAAGTACAACTTGTATAAAGGAAACTCAAGTTAGAAATAAAGTTATATGTAAATAAGACTTATGAAAGTAGGTTACAGTTCAAAGCAATTAATTTTGTAAACATGCACCAGATGCAGCAAACGAAGCAGTTCGTGCATCAAGTTGTCCTGACACAATTTTTCAGTGGAAGGAGAAAATGCAACATTCACTGTCCATTGAGCAAAACTTGTATTTCAACAAACTGGGTAAGGGGAGAAGGGAAAGTTATCGACACTGCAGACAGCATTTGAGCATTATTAAATTTAGAGTGTCATTTGGGACGAGAAGATGAAGAAGACTGATGTGGAGAGGGCAGTGGGAATTATGGAGATGGGGAGAAAGGTACATACACATATGTCTGCGTATAGTGGGCAGTGAACATGTTGGTCCAATAAGAAAGCATGTCATGAAATGTTGCAGTGGGAGGGCACGTGCTTACAGCTTTCACTTTCTCCGTTATATCGTCATCATTGTCGGTGGCCGAGCGGTTAGCTCGTACGCCTCTTACCTCTGCAGTCTGTGTCGGCTGGGTTTGATTAAATTTACCACGCTGTATTAAGTATGAAGAGTGTCGTTCAGTTTGACTCTACCTAACAACGCAGGGTTTCCCCGGGTACTCTGGTTTCCTCCTGCACTAACACCGAACTTTCCTCCTGTTATTGGGCATTGCCTGTTGGATGGTTAATAAATAAATAAATAAATCAGTTAAAAGTGTGACACTGTCAACATAGTTTATTAACTAAATTTTTGCTTTTTCGAATAAATTCAGTAAATTGACTCGTTGGTTACACCTGATGTATGGTAAAGTTGTGTAGTATAGTAAATATTGTAACAGTACAATAAAGAGTCCAATGTTCTGCAAAGACAATACATTGCCCTACAGACTTAGTGGACTAAAACAGTAAAGTACGTGTATGACGGACCAAAAAGAAAAGAAAAGCATGACCAACCAAACCCAACCCCACCCCACCCCACCCCACCCCACCCCACCCCACCCCCACCCGACCCCGAGAAAAGTATAACATGTCAAAAAGAGAAAAAGATGCCAGTGTGAGGGGCCAAATGAGAAAAAAAATTGTGAACATAACACCACTCCACCTCACCTTACTACCACCATACACTTCCATACTGGGGAAACATGTTGGTATGGGTGGGGGTGGGGGAGGGGTGGGGAGAGGTATGACATCATCTGTCCTATGTGATTTAATTTTAGCAATGATCTAATAATGTTATACATTTACATGTATTATATTATATCAAATATAAAGGTGTTATGGTTCCCATGTGTGGGTAAGAAATATAAACAACCATGCAATATGTGCTAGTAGTGCGTGATTAAAATGTTACAGTAGAGTAGTGTAGAGATGAAGTGAAAACGTGCTCTATCTTGAAAGTTTTTGTGGTCAAAATGTGCGTGCGGTAGGACGCATCTGAAACGAACGATTACACTGGGGACGGTGCAGCTGCTATGGCGTGGCAGAAAGGACGTTGAACGACTGGTACTTCATAGAAAAGGAGAAAGTAAACAGCGAGAGAAACAATTGACAAGCAGTGTCGATGTCAATGGTGTTTGTTGAAGCTATTGTTGGTGAATTCAGTTGATTGAATTGAAACGAGTACAAGCGTGGATGACCAAATTACACAGTAATTATAAGTGGAGACACACGACGAATTTGTCAGTTTGTTAGTACATAGGTCGCATACAGAAGTCAGAAAACACGTGTTCTCTTAGAAAGGGCAAATAAACAACCGAAAATCAAGGAGAGACATATATGGAAATGTGTTCAATAAATATCCGAAACACAGACGGCTATTAATGGGGTTATAAGCAATAATTTACAAATGATTGTTCTTTCGTTATCGGGGTAATAATATGAACGAACTTACAACTAATTCAATCAAATACTTGATATAACCAGATTTAAACTGAATGCCTCCCGTAAATGCGAAATCATAGATTTATGGGCCTACACATATTGTTAGAATACAAAATTCTAAACTATAGCTATTATACATGATGTACCACTTAATTGGAAAATTAATTATATGAAACTCAATGAAATTTGAAGCTTGACTAGTTAACATATTGCCTTGATTATGCAAATTAACCATATAGATTATAAGTTACAATGTCAAGCTTTAAATGACACATGCACTTCTTTACCATCGACCATTAATACATAACAAAATTATCTGAAATTTGAAATTTGCATTCTTAAGAAATAGCCAAACTACCGAAAATCATTAAATATGCAAATTAGTCAAAACATTTAAAACTAAATCTGGTTTTAAAGAGATGCAACAAAAATTTGAAAGTCGATATCATCCGCAGACAATAATTTCTTTAATACCAGTAAGGTTCTCATACATGTAAAATACAGCATTGATACGTCCCTGAAAGGATAATGAGTAACGGGTACCTTTGCCTATAACATCACGTGACTACATTTTGCAGTAAGTCATTTTGCTGGATCTAACTAAACGTTAGTCTTTCAGTCACGTCTATTCTAGACTACTTTCTCGACACGACTTGAACAATTGAACAACATTTGACATCGTCTAGATAATTGTTGACTGTTAGGACCAGTATGTAACTAAATTGAATTGAATTGAATTGTTTATTCACCAGATACAAAACAGGATAACATTTTTATGTACATTTCAAAAAGGAGGTTGATGGGATAATATATCTGGTGAGGGCCACAGAAATAGTTCGATCTGAACTAGTCTAGTCTGTGACCCTGATAAAATATATATACAGGGGGAAAATGCAAGTCTGTAACTGTGCAACAAAAAAGAAAGAAAATAAAGAAAAGGGATATCTACAAATACGATACAATAATTGTACAAAATATTTACATGTCTCATAATAATTTAAATAAAATGTATACTAATAAGAGAAAAAAATAAGTACATGTCATGTGTTTTCTATGAATTACTCAGGTGAGCCTTTAAAGTTGATTTGAATCTGTTCGTATCAGTGATATCTTTAATGTGACTTGGTAATAAATTCCAGTGATGAGTGGCTGCATATCTTATACTGTGTTTACTTTGTGTTAGGTTAACTTTGGGTACGTAGAAATTGTGATGTGTAGCGGAACGAGTAGAATAGGAATGTGAAATTGTATCCAAATAGCGGTTTACATCATGGGCAAAGTGATTGTGTAACAAATCAAAAGTAAAGAGGCAGGTGTGAAATACACAAAGTTTATGAATTGGTAAAATATGTAGCTGTTTGAATAGAGGGTCAGTATGGGCACGAAAGTCAGAGAAAGTGATAAGACGTGTAAATTTCTTTTGTAGTAAATATATTGGTTCCAAGAAAGAAGTGTAAGTATTGCCCCAGATTTCGACACAGTAGCTTATGTGTGGAAGAATTAGCGAGTTGTACAATAACAGAAGAATAGATTTCGGAATAAAGTGTCGGAGTAGTGAAATAAGTCCGACCTTTGGGGCAATAGATTTGACAACTTTTTGGATGTGGGAATTCGAGTTAAAATTGATGTCAAGAGAAACTCCAAGATACGTTGTCGAGGAGACCTGTTCAATTCACTTCCATCGATTCCCAAACTACCCTCTACGTTCACAGGTTTACTGGGTGTTTTAATGACCATGTAATTAGTTTTTTTCAACATTGACTGTTAGTTTGTTTGCTAAACATGTACACCAGTCACAAACCTTCTGAAAATCTACATTTATGTGGGTAAGATTAATATCCTTTCCTTCGATAGATTTGAATAAGTTGGTGTCATCTACGAAAAGTCGAAACTGGAAGGAGTTGGTAGAATTTGCTATGTCGTTGGTATATATTAAGCATAGAATGGGGCCAAGATTCTATCCTTGTGGGACGCCACACTGAAGGTGTTTATAGGGGATGATATATTGTCAATGGCAACGTATTGCTGTCGGTTTGCAAGATAATTTTTAAAGCAATGTAGCAAAGTTGTTAACTTCATTTACCTTTAGCATTTAATTATGAGGCAGTAATTGGCCAATCGAATGTGTGTGTCTGCCAAAATATATCTGTATAAAGTAGGTAATATATCCATACAGTTGTATAATAATGTATTGAGAGTACAATTGGGGTATTGAAGACAATTTTTTAGTACTCTATGGCTTTCGATAATGTGTATGGTTTGAAATTTTATGCCATTAAATGGCCTCCTACATGTCCACATTTTCAAAAAAGTTCCTATTTGGGAGGTTGACACCTCCTCCCACACCCTCCCCACTTGCTATCATAGGGGATGTTGTTTCTGCCCAGAATCACGATTGAAAAATTAAATCCTGCTGACTAAGTATCTCCAAGTACAGCCCAATGTGACATCTTTTTCGAAAAGCCCACAAATATTTGTAAATCAATCTTTCATTGTAATTATGTATGTACGCTGAAGTTGATTTCCACTGTCAGTTTATATCATGTACCATACTGTACGCCTCTGAAGTGGGGGGGGGGGGTCTGCTAGGGAGCTCGGACTCCCTCACCCCCAGAGGTCATGCATGCATTCAACCAACAATCAAATGCACCAACCTTGTTAATGTCATAATGGTATTTTCACCCTATGCTAATTGTAGATGATATTGTCTTTTAAGATGTGAAATGTTTGCCAAGATAGTCTAAAATTGCCTTAATCTCAAAATCTCCCTTACCAATTATACTACCATTAGATGTGCTGACCTTTACTATAATGATTAAGAACATATTTCAACCCTGTGTAAGTATGTAAGTATGTAAGTATGTAAGTATGTAAGTTATAGATAATAGTTTCTGATACTTGATGGCTCTTCCCCCTACCTCTTACTGTCAAGATGCTATTAAACATTATTTAAAAGATTTATGAAGTTGCTTTTTACATGTTGGTGTTTTCTTGGAAAGCTTGGAAAGTATTGCCTGAAAGTGTCTGAATAGTCTAAAAATGGACTTTAAGGGTAAAAGAACGTTTAGGGAGAGACCCGTAGGAGCCCCCCCCCGCCCCCCCCCACACACACAAGAGAGGTAGACATATCCCAGTCTCAAGCTCTTCCCCAATCTCTTACTGTCAAGATGCTATTAAATCTTATTTGAAAAATATGTCAACCCTACATTTGTATGTATAGTTGCATTTTACATGTTGGTGCTGTCTTGTAAAACTTGAAAACTACTGACTGAAAGTGTCTGAATAGTCTCAAAATTGCCTATTAAGAGTAAAAAAACTACTTCTAGGGGGAGACCGCATGAGAGGTGTACATATTCCCTTCTCAAGCTTCCCCTATCTTTCACGCTCTAGGAGCTACTAAACTCCATTTTGAATACATTTACCCTGTGTTGTCACGATCAAAAAATACCTGTTATGTGAATATGTATAGGGGGGGGGGGGGTTCACCATGTCTTAGAATTAAGTTATGGGGGGGTGTCAGCCTGCTTTTTGGTTATACATATGGAGGGCGGGGGGGGGGGGGTCAGCGACTAATTTATGTCGGCCCAATGGCAAAATCCACCGCCCCCAGGCTGGAGAAACTTACCGGTCCCTAAACCAGCTACAGATGTGCTGTCCGTACCAGTGTGTGAACCAGCTACAGACTGGGTGTCCGTACCAGTGTGTGAACCAGCTACAGACTGGGTGTCCGCACCGGTGTGTGAACCAGCTACAGACTGGGTGTCCGTACCAGTGTCAGAACCAGCTACAGACTGGGTGTCCGCACCAGTGTGTGAACCAGCTACAGACTGGGTGTCCGTACCAGTGTGTGAACCAGCTACAGACTGGGTGTCCGTACCAGTGTGTGAACCAGCTACAGACTGGGTGTCCGCACCGGTGTGTGAACCAGCTACAGACTGGGTGTCCGCACCAGTGTGTGAACCAGCTACAGACTGGGTGTCCGTACCAGTGTGTGAACCAGCTACAGACTGGGTGTCCGCACCAGTGTGTGAACCAGCTACAGACTGGGTGTCCGCACCGGTGTGTGAACCAGCTACAGACTGGGTGTCCGTACCAGTGTCAGAACCAGCTACAGCGTGGGTGTCGGTGTCTGTACCAGTGTGTGAACCAACTACAGACTGGGTGTCCGCACCAGTGTGTGAACCAGCTACAGACTGGGTGTCCGCACCGGTGTGTGAACCAGCTACAGACTGGGTGTCCGTACCAGTGTCAGAATCAGCTACAGCGTGGGTGTCGGTGTGCGTACCAGTGTGTGAACCAGCTACAGACTGAGTGTCCGTACCAGTGTCAGAATCAGCTACAGCGTGGGTGTCGGTGTCCGTACCAGTGTGTGAACCAGCTACAGACTGAGTGTCCGTGTCCGCACCAGTGTGTGAACCAGCTACAGACTGAGTGTCCGTGTCCGCACCAGTGTGTGAACCAGCTACAGACTGGGTGTCCGCACCGGTGTGTGAACCAGCTACAGACTGGGTGTCCGTACCAGTGTCAGAACCAGCTACAGACTGGGTGTCCGCACCAGTGTGTGAACCAGCTACAGACTGGGTGTCCGTACCAGTGTGTGAACCAGCTACAGACTGGGTGTCCGTACCAGTGTGTGAACCAGCTACAGACTGGGTGTCCGCACCGGTGTGTGAACCAGCTACAGACTGGGTGTCCGCACCAGTGTGTGAACCAGCTACAGACTGGGTGTCCGTACCAGTGTGTGAACCAGCTACAGACTGGGTGTCCGCACCAGTGTGTGAACCAGCTACAGACTGGGTGTCCGCACCGGTGTGTGAACCAGCTACAGACTGGGTGTCCGTACCAGTGTCAGAACCAGCTACAGCGTGGGTGTCGGTGTCCGTACCAGTGTGTGAACCAACTACAGACTGGGTGTCCGCACCAGTGTGTGAACCAGCTACAGACTGGGTGTCCGCACCGGTGTGTGAACCAGCTACAGACTGGGTGTCCGTACCAGTGTCAGAATCAGCTACAGCGTGGGTGTCGGTGTCCGTACCAGTGTGTGAACCAGCTACAGACTGAGTGTCCGTGTCCGCACCAGTGTGTGAACCAGCTACAGACTGGGTGTCCGCACCGGTGTGTGAACCAGCTACAGACTGGGTGTCCGTACCAGTGTCCGCACCAGTGTGTGAACCAGCTACAGACTGGTAGTCTGCACCAGTGTGTGAACCAGCTACAGACTGGGTGTCCGTACCAGTGTGTGAACCAGCTACAGACTGGTAGTCCGCACCAGTGTGTGAACCAGCTACAGACTTAGTGTCCGCACCAGTGTGTGAACCAGCCTCAGACTGGGTGTCCGCACCAGTGTGTGAACCAGCCTCAGACTGGGTGTCCGCACCTATGTGTGAACCAGCTACAGACTGGGTGTCCGCACCAGTGTGTGAACCAGCTACAGACTGGGTGTCCGCACCAGTGTGTGAACCAGCTACAGACTGGTTGTCCCCACCAGTGTGTGAACCAGCCAACATTGATGATAAGAAAGCATGTCAATGGCATAAATTGATTGGTGTAGCTTTGCATAGATTCATTTTTTAGAACTATTTAGTTTTTTCGTCAAGTAATGGGGTAGTATCTGTAAAATTTAAGATTGGAATGATAATTAGTAGACACATTAATGATTACAAAGTACATGTATCCAAAGTGTTGATGTCGGAAAATTACGGGAATCACTTATTATGCAAATTGCTCATTGAAACTAAAAACTATGGTAACAGGCTGTTTTTGGAGAAGTGTGCTTTCTTAGGTTAATGTATATGCCAAATTATACGGAATTTGAAAAGTGCCTGATACTGCTTAATTACTGATTATTCAAATTACTCATTAAAGGTAAAAGTTGTACCAATAACGTCTTAGCACAGGTGCGTATTGTTATGGTTGATATATGTACCATATTACGTGAACTTTGACGCTTGTATTTGTAAGATATAGCCTAGTTACCTAAAATCATTAATTGTGCATTTTTTTTTCAATATACATGTAACTGTAAGATATATCAACCTTTTTTATAGGACATATGCATTCTTTCATTTTAACATGTACTAAATTGTATTGAAATTGAAGTATACAGTGTTAAGAAATCATTAATTATGCAAATTATTCATTAACACTGTAAGGTACATCAACACACTTTACAGGACATATTCGAGTCGTTATGGTTAACATATGTACTGAATTGTATTGAAATTGAAGTATGCAGTCTTAACATATAGCCTAATTACCAAAAATCATTAATTATATGTACAAAATTTCAGTTTATTTTTTTAGCAGTTTTGAAGAAAATGATGGCACAGACAGACAGACAGACAGACAGACAGACAGACAGACAGACAGACATTTTGATGATGCGCAAATGCGCAAAAGCCATTATCTACCAATCCCAAATTACTAGTAGCCTACTAATCCTCCAATACCAATAACTTATCTACCAATCTGCCAATTACTTGTGGCAAAGATCAGTTATCTACCAATCTGCCAATTACTAATAACACAGATCAGTTATCTACCAATCTGCCAATTACTAATAACAGATCAATTATCTACCAATCTACCAATTACTAATAACAGGTCAGTTATCTACCAATCTGCCAATTACTAATAACACAGATCAGTTATCTACCGATCTGCTAATTACTAATAACAGATCAATTATCTACCAATCTGCCAATTACTAATAACACAGATCAGTTATCTACCGATCTGCCAATTACTAATAACACAGATCAGTTATCTACCAATCTGTCAATTACTAATAACAGATCAATTATCTACCAATCTGTCAATTACTAATAACACAGATCAGTTATCTACCAATCTGCCAATTACTAATAACAGAGATCAGTTATCTACCAATCTGCCAATTACTAATAACACAGATCAGTTATCTACCAATCTGCCAATTACTAATAACAGATAAGTTATCTACCAATCTGCCAATTACTAATAACAGAGATCAGTTATCTACCAATCTGCCAATTACTAATAACACAGATCAGTTATCTACCGATCTGCCAATTACTAATAACATATCAGTTATCTACCGATCTGCCAATTACTAATAACACATCAGTTATCTACCAATCTGCCAATTACTAATAACATATCAGTTATCTACCGATCTGCCAATTACTAATAACACATCAGTTATCTACCGATCTGCCAATTACTAATAACACATCAGTTATCTACCGATCTGCCAATTACTAATAACATATCAGTTATCTACCGATCTGCCAATTACTAATAACACATCAGTTATCTACCAATCTGCCAATTACTAATAACATATCAGTTATCTACCGATCTGCCAATTACTAATAACAGAGATCAGTTATCTACCAATCTGCTAATTACTAATAACATATCAATTATCTACCAATCTGCTAATTACTAATAACAGATCAGTTATCTACCAATCTGCCAATTACTAATAACAGACCAGTTATGTACCAATCTGCCAATTACTAATAACACAGATCAGTTATCTACCGATCTGCCAATTAACAGATCAATTATCTACCAATCTGCCAATTACTAATAACACAGATCAGTTATCTACCAATCTGCCAATTACTAATAACACAGATCAGTTATCTACCAATCTGCCAATTACTAATAACAGATACGTTATCTACCAATCTGCCAATTACTAGTAACAGAGATCAGTTATCTACGAATCTGCCAATTACTAATAACAGATCAGTTATCTACCAATCTGCTAATTACTAATAACAGATCAGTTATCTACCAATCTGCCAATTACTAATATCAGATCAGTTATCTACCAATCTGTCAATTACTAATAACACAGATCAGTTATCTACCAATCTGCCAATTACTAATAACAGATCAATTATCTACCAATCTGCTAATTACTAATAACAGATCAATTATCTACCAATCTGCTAATTACTAATAACAGATCAGTTATCCACCAAACTGCCAATTACTAATAACTAATCAGTTATCTACCAATCTGCCAATTACTAATAACAGATCAATTACTAGTATCTACCAATCTGCTAATTAATAATAACATATCAGATATCTACCGATCTGCTAATTACTAATAACACAGATCAGTTATCTACCAATCTACCAAATACTAATAACACAGATCAGTTATCTACCGATCTGCCAATTACTAATAACACAGATCAGTTATCTACCAATCTGCCAATTACTAATAACAGAGATCAGTTATCTACCAATCTGCCAATTACTAATAACAGATCAGTTATCTACCAATCTGCCAATTACTAATAACACAGATCAGTTATCTACCAATCTACCAAATACTAATAACATATCAATTATCTACCAATCTGCCAATTACTAATAACACAGATCAGTTATCTACCGATCTGCCAATTACTAATAACACAGATCAGTTATCTACCAATCTGCCAATTACTAATAACAGAGATCAGTTATCTACCAATCTGCCAATTACTAATAACACAGATCAATTATCTACCAATCTGTCAATTACTAATAACACAGATCAGTTATCTACCGATCTGCTAATTACTAATAACACAGATCAATTATCTACCAATCTGCTAATTACTAATAACAGATCAGTTATCTACCAATCTGCCAATTACTAATATCAGATCAGTTATCTACCAATCTGTCAATTACTAATAACACAGATCAGTTATCTACCAATCTGCCAATTACTAATAACAGATCAATTATCTACCAATCTGCTAATTACTAATAACAGATCAATTATCTACCAATCTGCTAATTACAAATAACAGATCAGTTATCCACCAAACTGCCAATTACTAATAACTAATCAGTTATCTACCAATCTGCCAATTACTAATAACAGATCAATTACTAGTATCTACCAATCTGCTAATTAATAATAACATATCAGATATCTACCGATCTGCTAATTACTAATAACACAGATCAGTTATCTACCAATCTACCAAATACTAATAACAGATCAGTTATCTACCAATCTGCCAATTACTAATAACACAGATCAGTTATCTACCAATCTGCCAAATACTAATAACAGATCAATTATCTACCAATCTGCCAATTACTAATAACAGAGATCAGTTACCTACCGATCTGCTAATTACTAATAACACAGATCAGTTATCTACCGATCTGCTAATTACTAATAACACAGATCAATTATCTACCAATCTGCCAATTACTAATAACAGATCAGTTATCTACCAATCTGCCAATTACTAATACCAGATCAGTTATCTACCAATCTGCCAATTACTAATATCAGATCAGTTATCTACCGATCTGCCAATTACTAGTAGCACAGATCAGTTATCTACCAAAACAAGTAAAAGAGCAAACTAACTATCTCCATCACATAGAACTCCATGCCTCTAGAGCATCCATTCCAAAATACTTTAGCCAAAGACTTTCCAGTATTTTTTATCACACCCTTACGTGAGGCAGTATTGTTGAATGGTCTATGATATTCATACTTTGCTATGTCAGCACACCGTGAAAATATATTATATAAAGCAATGTGTACATTCATTCATTCATGCATTCCTTCCTTCCTTCCTTCCTTCCTTCCTTCATTCATTCATTCATTCATTCATTCATGTATGTATGCATTCGTTCATTCATTTATTCGTTTGTTCGTTGTTGGTTGGTTGGTTCATTCATTCATTCATTCATTCATTCATTCATCCATTCATTCATTCATTCATTCATTCATAATCAGTCTTAACCTTAGGTATGTGTATATTATCATTATTGGCAAACCTAGTATTGTGACTGTGGAGAGAATTTGATAATTTAAACAATGTGGTAAGATAGCAAGGAGCACTACATGTGATAATAGATTTGTACATTAAAATTGCCCGTTGACGTTTCCATCTTGCCTGAAGAGTACTCCAGCCTAAGTTATGGTATACCCATTCTGTATTCATATCACGTGGTACCCCTAACAATAAACAACCAGCTCATTTCATCGTCGCAAACCACGGCCTCTTTTACGGCACCTTCGAAACGTGCCGTCCGTTTGTTATTCGTGGTAAGGCGGAATAAATAACAGCTCTGGTTTGCGAGAATGGCTCATTTGTGTAAAATATCAACAGTATTCAAATACTTTTGGTTTCTTTTACACCAGATATTCACTGCGTTTTCAAAGTTGGGGAGACCAGGAGTGTTAAACATCATTTCCTTTGTTGGAAAGGAAGAAAGTGAAGAATTGTGGATAGCAGACCAAGTTTAGTTGATATTTTTGCTGAAACTTTTGTGATATGCGTTGAAAAATTCAATTTTGAGTCCAACCAAATCCCCAGATATTTAAAATCCATAACCTGTTCAATGAGATCCCGAGCCACTCTAATGCTGAGAACTGGTAACGCTTTTATCTTTTGAGAGTTGCTAAAAAAAACCATTGATTTTGACTATTTCGTGTTCAGGGTAAGCAAATTTTTTTTTTATCAAGCCACGTCTTCACATGAGCCACTTCACCTGTTAGCACTTTTTCAATATTACTATTCGAAAAAAAGGACTTATCTGCAAAGGAGATCGCTGTATCGTCGTCATACACAATGACTTAAGCTTGTTTAAGACTAGAAACGAAACCATTAATGGAAATCGTGAACAATAAAGGACCATGGATTGAACCTTGAGGAACCCCCCTCTCCCCCCCCCCCCACGAAATGTACAAGGTATCTGAAATTGTAGAACTAAATTGCACACTTGAGAGAGATCTGATAAATAAGTACGAAACCAATCCAGGGCAGAATCGTGGATTTCATATAGTTGTAATTTTGGAGACGCAAACCATGGTCGACTGTATCAAAAGCTTTCCAGGTCTAAGAAAATTACGCCAGTCACTTCGTCTTGATCACTATTTCTCAGTAGCATATCTGACATGAGTTAAATCTGTAAGAGTGTATACGCCCCTTTTTTCAGTATTGACCAACGATTGGCCGGTAATAAGGTGTTACAGCTTAGTACCAAAGTTTACAATAATGACCATGGTGATGTTGTGAAGTAATTTCTTCCTAGCCTCATTACTACTCGCTACTGCTAGCATGTAATAAAAGAGTTGCAACAATCCCATTGCTGCCACCATGCAACATAGAGTTGTAACAATCCCATTGCTAGCCGCTGCAACCATACAACATAGAGTTGTAACAATCCCGCTACTGCCAGCATGCAATATGGAGTTGTAACAATCCCATTGCTGCCACCATGCAATATAGAGTTGTGACAATCCCACCCAGTCATCATGCAATATGGAGTTGTAACAATCCCATTGCTGCCACCATGCAATATAGAGTTGTGACAATCCCACCCAGTCATCATGCAATATGGAGTTGTAACAATCCCATTGCTGCCACCATGCAATATAGAGTTGTGACAATCCCACCCAGTCATTATGCAATATCGAGTTGTAACAATCCCACCGTTGCCAGCATGTAATATAGAATTGTCTAGTTGTAGGATAGTAGTTGTTTACTCTTGCTCTAAAGTACAATTTCTACTGACCCTGTATTGCAATGTAAGCTTTACTAGCCGTTTGAGGTTTAAATCATGATTAGGAGCGTCACACATGTTGTAATCATTGCAGCAATTGTTCAAAGAATGACCGTTTTAAGACAACGTTTAGGCTAACCATAGCCTCTAGATAGCAGATTCACTGTGAAATTTGTACAGCTAAATTTCCCCCAAATGTTTAATGTACTTTAGTTTTAAGTAGTATGGTAGTTGATATATGTATATGCGGCAGATGTCTTGATATTACTGATAATGGAGGACATAGGTAAGAAACCAGTTCAGATACGATAATGCCATTGCCACTTCGAATTTCAGAAATAGACTAATTCCCCAACCCCACCTCCGACAAAGAAAATTACAAGTTCCTTAATATGCATGCTCGAGGCTAGACTTTAGAAAGCATTTCAAATGGCATTTTGGTTCTTCGACGAAAGTGTGCAAACAAGCAAACAAGTAGGTGTGCATATGAAAGGTTTTTTTTTTTTTTTTTGAAAGGAGACTGTAAAAGATTAAGGCTTTGTTTTGGTAGACATTGGATTAACACTAAGCTCATTGATGCAAGTATTTCCTCTGTCTTTAGGAATAATTGTAAGGCTTGACTCTGTCTGTATATTAGGGGTAAACCATTTGATTTCGTGGGGGGGGGGTTAGAGGATTTTCGAAAAAAGAAAATTGTTGCTGGCCAAAATCAGGACAAAAAAAATGGTTTCCTGATGAGCTTTGTTGTTGTGTTGCAAGTGCTGGAACTAGCTAAAAATGTCAAATTCGAAGGTACATAACATGGGTTTTGGGCACCACGCGGCAGTACCTAAACTTTTAAAGTTTCTTATCAAAGTTTATACTGTTGGCAAATGCTGAAACAAACCGAAACACTACCATGGGTTGTCGGTGGCCGAGCGGTTAAACCACTTGCCTCTTACCACTTCGGTCGGGGTTCGAACCCCATTCTGGGTTCAATTAAATTTACCATGCTGTAAGTAAAAAGAGCGTCGTTCAGTTTGACTCTACCGCAGGTTCCCCCCTGCATTAACACTGAACCCATGAGGGATGACACTCACTGGACTTCTTGTGAGACTAGTGTTTATATACTTAAAGAACTATCCAGTATAAATAAAGATTATTATTATAGATTATTATTATTATGCATGTATGTTGGTTCTTATATAGCGCTTCCCACCCAGTCGACTAGTCTGGGTGCTCAAAGTGATTTACAGTTATTACCCCTGACTCGGATCTTCAACTCCCTGGGGAGCATACAATCAATTGCAGCCTTTACAAGCACAAAGGATTAAAGCATTCACATTGCAACCTACATCCTACCAGGTCCCCAATTATACAGCTGAGGCACACTGGTGGTTCAAATCTTGCCAGAAACAAACGGCAGTGATGGATCTGCAACCTGCAGATTCCAAGCCGGCCACTCTAATCATTCACCAATCATGACTCTCTCTCTCTCTCTCTCTCTCTCTCTCTCTCTCTCTCTCTCTCTCTCTCTCTCTCTCTCTCTCTCTCTCTCTCTCTCTCTCTCTCTCTCTCTCTCTCTCTCTCTCTCTCTCTCTCTCTCTATCTGTGTGTGTGCGTGTGCATGCATGTGGATGGATGGATGCATGTATGTATGTATGCATGTATGTAAACTATGTATATATGTGTACAACCATCAAAGTATTAAAAAATGTTGATTGACCACTGGACCACGGTTGTCAGTAATATCCTACACAATGCGATGACAATAGTCAAACTTAAAGCATATATTTCAACAAAAACCCTGTCTCGGAAAACAATTTGCCGTCATGATGGTTGAAACAAATGTTCTTGGGTCAAAATCAAATTCTCTAGCGCCCCCCCCCTTAGGTAAGTCTTCAGCCCCCCCCCCCCAATCAAATGGGTTACCCCTTAGGTAAGTCTACAGGATGAGTAAAACCATTCTCATCAAAGTTAAACAGGGAACAACTGTTGTCTTAGTGATAAATCAGGGATAATGCGATAGAAAGATAACATAGTTATTAAAAAGTGATGGGAGATTTTAATGAGTTAAAATGAAGATTGTTCAAGATTGGTGGCGCATCATGGAGCCTCTGCAACTAGCCTATATAGTAGAGTAAGTAGTCTATATATTAGTCTTTATAGTATTGAGTAACTAGTCAATATAGCATTCAGTAAGTAGTCTATATATTATTCAGTAAGTAGTCTATATAATAGTCAGTAACTAGTCTATATAGTATTCAGTAAATAGTCTATATAGTATTCAGTAAATAGTCTTTACAGTATTGAGTAACTAGTCTATATGGTATTCAGTAAGTAGTCTATATAGCATTCAGTAAGTAGTCTATATAGCATTCAGTAAGTAGTCTATATAGCATTCAGTAAGTAGTCTATATAGCATTCAGTAAGTAGTCTATATAGTATTCAGTAAGTAGTCTATATAATAGTCAGTAACTAGTCTATATAATAGTCAGTAACTAGTCTATATAGCATTCAGTAACTAGTCAATATAGCATTCAGTAAGTAGTCTATATAGTATTCAGTAAGTAGTCTATATAGTATTCAGTAAGTTGTCTATATAGTATTCAGTAAGTAGTCTATATAGTATTCAGTAAGTAGTCTATATATTATTCAGTAAGTGGTCTATATAGTATTCAGTAAGTGGTCTATATAGTATTCAGTAAGTAGTCTATATAGTATTCAGTAAGTAGTCTATATAATAGTCAGTAACTAGTCAATATAGCATTCAGTAAGTAGTCTATATAGTATTCAGTAAGTAGTCTATATAATAGTCAGTAACTAGTCAATATAGAATTCAGTAAGTAGTCTATATATTATTCAGTAAGTAGTCTATATAGTATTCAGTAAGTAGTCTATATGGTATTCAGTAAATAGACTATATAGTATTCAGTAAGTTGTCTATATAGTATTCAATAAGTTGTCTATATAGTATTCAGTAAGTAGTCTATATAGTATTCAGTAAGTAGTCTATATAGTATTCAGTAAGTAGTCTATATAATATTCAGTAAGTTGTCTATATAGTATTCAGTAAGTTGTCTATATAGTATTCAGTAAGTTGTCTATATAGTATTCAGTAAGTAGTCTATATAGTATTCAGTAAGTTGTCTATATAGTATTCAGTAAGTTGTCTATATAGTATTCAGTAAGTAGTCTATATAGTATTCAGTGAGTAGTCTATATAGTATTCAGTAAGTAGTCTATATAGCATTCAGTAAGTAGTCTATATAATAGTCAGTAACTAGTCAATATAGCATTCAGTAAGTAGTCTATATATTATTCAGTAAGTAGTCTATATAGTATTCAGTAAGTAGTCAATATAGCATTCAGTAAGTAGTCTATATAGTATTCAGTAAGTAGTCTATATAGTATTCAGTAAGTAGTCTATATAGTATTCAGTAAGTTGTCTATATAGTATTCAGTAAGTAGTCTATATAGTATTCAGTAAGTTGTCTATATAGTATTCAGTAACTAGTCAATATAGCATTCAGTAAGTAGTCTATATAGTATTCAGTAAGTTGTCTGTATAGTATTCAGTAAGTAGTCTATATGGTATTCAGTAAGTAGTCTATATAGTATTCAGTAAGTTGTCTATATAGTATTCAGTAAGTAGTCTATATGGTATTCAGTAAATAGTCTATATAGTATTCAGTAAGTTGTCTATATAGTATTCAGTAAGTAGTCTATATAGTATTCAGTAAGTAGTCTATATAGTATTCAGTAAGAAGTCTATATAGCATTCAGTAAGTAGTCTATATAATAGTCAGTAAGTAGTCTATATAGTATTGAGTGAGTAGTCTATATAGTATTCAGTAAGTAGTCTATATAGTATTCAGTAAGTTGTCTATATAGTATTCAGTAAGTAGTCTATATAGTATTGAGTAAGTAGTCTATAAAGTATTCAGTAAGTAGTCTATATAGTATTCAGTAAGTGGTCTATATATTATTCAGTAAGTAGTCTATATAGTATTAAGTTAGTAGTCTATATATTATTCAGTAAGTGGTCTATATATTATTCAGTAAGTAGTCTATATAGTATTCAGTAAGTAGTCTATATAGTATTCAGTAAGTAGTCTATATATTATTCAGTAAGTAGTCTATATAGTATTAAGTTAGTAGTCTATATAGTATTCAGTGAGTAGTCTATATAGTATTCAGTGAGTAGTCTATATAGTATTCAGTGAGTAGTCTATATAGTATTCAGTGAGTAGTCTATATAGTATTCAGTGAGTAGTCTATATAGTATTCAGTGAGTAGTCTATATAGTATTCAGTAAGTTGTCTATATAGTATTCAGTAAGTTGTCTATATAGTATTCAGTGAGTAGTCTATATAGTATTCAGTAAGTAGTCTATATAGTATTCAGTAAGTAGTCTATATAGTAATCAGTAAGTAGTCTATATAGTAGTCAGTAACTAGTCAATATAGCATTCAGTAAGTTGTCTATATAGTATTCAGTAAGTAGTCTATATAATAGTCAGTAACTAGTCAATATAGCATTCAGTAAGTAGTCTATATATTATTCAGTAAGTAGTCTATATAATAGTCAGTAACTAGTCAATATAGCATTCAGTAAGTAGTCTATATAATAGTCAGTAACTAGTCAATATAGCATTCAGTAAGTAGTCTATATAGTATTCAGTAAGTAGTCTATATAATAGTCAGTAACTAGTCAATATAGAATTCAGTAAGTAGTCTATATATTATTCAGTAAGTAGTCTATATAGTATTCAGTAAGTAGTCTATATAGTATTCAGTAAGTAGTCTATATGGTATTCAGTAAATAGACTATATAGTATTCAGTAAGTTGTCTATATAGTATTCAGTAAGTTGTCTATATAGTATTCAGTAAGTTGTCTATATAGTATTCAGTAAGTAGTCTATATAGTATTCAGTAAGTAGTCTATATAGTATTCAGTAAGTTGTCTATATAGTATTCAGTAAGTTGTCTATATAGTATTCAGTAAGTAGTCTATATAGTATTCAGTAAGTTGTCTATATAGTATTCAGTAAGTAGTCTATATAGTATTCAGTAAGTTGTCTATATAGTATTCAGTAAGTAGTCTATATAGCATTCAGTAAGTAGTCTATATAGTATTCAGTAAGTAGTCTATATAATAGTCAGTAACTAGTCAATATAGAATTCAGTAAGTAGTCTATATATTATTCAGTAAGTAGTCTATATAGTATTCAGTAAGTAGTCTATATAGTATTCAGTAAGTAGTCTATATGGTATTCAGTAAATAGACTATATAGTATTCAGTAAGTAGTCTATATATTATTCAGTAAGTAGTCTATATAGTATTAAGTTAGTAGTCTATATAGTATTCAGTGAGTAGTCTATATAGTATTCAGTGAGTAGTCTATATAGTATTCAGTGAGTAGTCTATATAGTATTCAGTGAGTAGTCTATATAGTATTCAGTAAGTTGTCTATATAGTATTCAGTGAGTTGTCTATATAGTATTCAGTGAGTAGTCTATATAGTATTCAGTAAGTAGTCTATATAGTATTCAGTAAGTAGTCTATATAGTAATCAGTAAGTAGTCTATATAGTAGTCAGTAACTAGTCAATATAGCATTCAGTAAGTTGTCTATATAGTATTCAGTAAGTAGTCTATATAATAGTCAGTAAATAGTCAATATAGCATTCAGTAAGTAGTCTATATATTATTCAGTAAGTAGTCTATATAATAGTCAGTAACTAGTCAATATAGCATTCAGTAAGTAGTCTATATAGTATTCAGTAAGTAGTCTATATAGTATTCAGTAAGTAGTCTATATAGTATTCAGTAAGTAGTCTATATGGTATTCAGTAAATAGACTATATAGTATTCAGTAAGTTGTCTATATAGTATTCAGTAAGTTGTCTATATAGTATTCAGTAAGTTGTCTATATAGTATTCAGTAAGTAGTCTATATAGTATTCAGTAAGTAGTCTATATAGTATTCAGTAAGTAGTCTATATAGTATTCAGTAAGTTGTCTATATAGTATTCAGTAAGTAGTCTATATAGTATTCAGTAAGTTGTCTATATAGTATTCAGTAAGTAGTCTATATAGTATTCAGTAAGTTGTCTATATAGTATTCAGTAAGTTGTCTATATAGTATTCAGTAAGTACTCTATATAGCATTCAGTAAGTGGTCTATATAGTATTCAGTAAGTAGTCTATATAGCATTCAGTAAGTAGTCTATATAGCATTCAGTAAGTAGTCTATATAGTATTCAATAAGTAGTCTATATAGTATTCAGTAAGTTGTCTATATAGTATTCAGTAAGTTGTCTATATAGTATTCAGTAAGTTGTCTATATAGTATTCAGTAAGTAGTCTATATAGTATTCAGTAAGTAGTCTATATAATAGTCAGTAAGTAGTCTATATAGTATTCAGTAAGTTGTCTATATAGTATTCAGTGAGTAGTCTATATAGTATTCAGTAAGTAGTCTATATAGTATTCAGTAAGTAGTCTATATAGTATTCAGTAAGTTGTCTATATAGTATTCAGTAAGTAGTCTATATAGCATTCAGTAAGTAGTCTATATAGTATTCAGTAAGTAGTCTATATTCAGTAAGTAGTCTATATAGTATTCAGTAAGTTGCCTATATAGTATTCAGTAAGTAGTCTATATAGTATTCAGTAAGTTGTCTATATAGTATTCAGTAAGTTTTCTATATAGTATTCAGTAAGTAGTCTATATAGTATTCAGTAAGTAGTCTATATGGTATTCAGTGAGTTGTCTATATAGTATTCAGTAAGTAGTCTATATGGTATTCAGTAAGTTGTCTATATAGTATTCAGTAAGTAGTCTATATGGTATTCAGTGAGTTGTCTATATAGTATTCAGTAAGTAGTCTATATAGTATTCAGTAAGTTGTCTATATAGTATTCAGTAAGTTTTCTATATAGTATTCAGTAAGTAGTCTATATAGTATTCAGTAAGTAGTCTATATGGTATTCAGTAAGTAGTCTATATAGTATTCAGTGAGTTGTCTATATGGTATTCAGTAAGTAGTCTATATAGTATTCAGTAAGTAGTCTATATAGTATTCAGTAAGTAGTCTATATGGTATTCAGTAAGTAGTCTATATAGTATTCAGTAAGTAGTCTATATGGTATTCAGTAAGTAGTCTATATGGTATTCAGTGAGTTGTCTATATGGTATTCAGTAAGTAGTCTATATAGTATTCAGTAAGTTGTCTATATAGTATTCAGTAAGTTTTCTATATAGTATTCAGTAAGTAGTCTATATAGTATTCAGTAAGTAGTCTATATGGTATTCAGTGAGTTGTCTATATAGTATTCAGTAAGTAGTCTATATGGTATTCAGTGAGTTGTCTATATAGTATTCAGTAAGTAGTCTATATGGTATTCAGTGAGTTGTCTATATAGTATTCAGTAAGTAGTCTATATGGTATTCAGTGAGTTGTCTATATAGTATTCAGTAAGTAGTCTATATAGTATTCAGTAAGTAGTCTATATGGTATTCAGTGAGTTGTCTATATAGTATTCAGTAAGTAGTCTATATAGTATTCAGTAAGTTGTCTATATAGTATTCAGTAAGTAGTCTATATAGTATTCAGTAAGTAGTCTATATAGTATTCAGTAAGTTGTCTATATAGTATTCAGTAAGTAGTCTATATAGTATTCAGTAAGTAGTCTATATGGTATTCAGTGAGTTGTCTATATAGTATTCAGTAAGTAGTCTATATAGTATTCAGTAAGTAGTCTATATGGTATTCAGTGAGTTGTCTATATGGTATTCAGTAAGTAGTCTATATAGTATTCAGTGAGTTGTCTATATAGTATTCAGTGAGTTGTCTATATAGTATTCAGTAAGTAGTCTATATGGTATTCAGTAAGTAGTCTATATAGTATTCAGTAAGTAGTCTATATAGTATTCAGTGAGTTGTCTATATAGTATTCAGTAAGTAGTCAATATAGTATTCAGTAAGTAGTCTATATAGTATTCAGTGAGTTGTCTATATGGTATTCAGTAAGTTGTCTATATAGTATTCAGTGAGTTGTCTATATAGTATTCAGTGAGTAGTCTATATAGTATTCAGTAAGTAGTCAATATAGTATTCAGTAAGTAGTCTATATGGTATTCAGTGAGTTGTCTATATGGTATTCAGTAAGTTGTCTATATAGTATTCAGTGAGTTGTCTATATAGTATTCAGTGAGTTGTCTATATGGTATTCAGTGAGTTGTCTATATAGTATTCAGTAAGTTGTCTATATAGTATTCAGTAAGTAGTCTATATGGTATTCAGTAAGTAGTCTATATAGTATTCAGTGAGTTGTCTATATAGTATTCAGTAAGTAGTCTATATGGTATTCAGTGAGTTGTCTATATAGTATTCAGTAAGTAGTCTATATAGTATTCAGTAAGTAGTCTATATAGTATTCAGTAAGTAGTCTATATAGTATTCAGTAAGTTGTCTATATAGTATTCAGTAAGTAGTCTATATAGTATTCAGTAAGTAGTCTATATAGTATTCAGTAAGTTGTCTATATAGTATTCAGTAAGTAGTCTATATAGTATTCAGTAAGTTGTCTATATAGTATTCAGTAAGTTGTCTATATAGTATTCAGTAAATAGTCTATATAGTATTCAGTAAGTTGTCTATATAGTATTCAGTAAGTAGTCTATATAGTATTCAGTAAGTAGTCTATATAGTATTCAGTGAGTTGTCTATATAGCTTTCAGTAAGTAGTCTATATAGCATTCAGTAAGTAGTCTATATAGTATTCAGTAAGTTGTCTATATAGTATTCAGTAAGTTGTCTATATAGTATTCAGTAAGTAGTCTATATAGTATTCAGTAAGTAGTCTATATGGTATTCAGTGAGTTGTCTATATAGTATTCAGTAAGTAGTCTATATAGTATTCAGTAAGTTGTCTATATAGTATTCAGTAAGTAGTCTATATAGTATTCAGTAAGTAGTCTATATAGTATTCAGTAAGTTGTCTATATAGTATTCAGTAAGTAGTCTATATAGTATTCAGTAAGTAGTCTATATGGTATTCAGTGAGTTGTCTATATAGTATTCAGTAAGTAGTCTATATAGTATTCAGTAAGTAGTCTATATGGTATTCAGTGAGTTGTCTATATGGTATTCAGTAAGTAGTCTATATAGTATTCAGTGAGTTGTCTATATAGTATTCAGTGAGTTGTCTATATAGTATTCAGTAAGTAGTCTATATGGTATTCAGTAAGTAGTCTATATAGTATTCAGTAAGTAGTCTATATAGTATTCAGTGAGTTGTCTATATAGTATTCAGTAAGTAGTCAATATAGTATTCAGTAAGTAGTCTATATAGTATTCAGTGAGTTGTCTATATGGTATTCAGTAAGTTGTCTATATAGTATTCAGTGAGTTGTCTATATAGTATTCAGTGAGTAGTCTATATAGTATTCAGTAAGTAGTCAATATAGTATTCAGTAAGTAGTCTATATGGTATTCAGTGAGTTGTCTATATGGTATTCAGTAAGTTGTCTATATAGTATTCAGTGAGTTGTCTATATAGTATTCAGTGAGTTGTCTATATGGTATTCAGTGAGTTGTCTATATAGTATTCAGTAAGTTGTCTATATAGTATTCAGTAAGTAGTCTATATAGTATTCAGTAAGTAGTCTATATAGTATTCAGTGAGTTGTCTATATAGTATTCAGTAAGTAGTCTATATGGTATTCAGTGAGATGTCTATATAGTATTCAGTAAGTAGTCTATATAGTATTCAGTAAGTAGTCTATATAGTATTCAGTAAGTAGTCTATATAGTATTCAGTAAGTTGTCTATATAGTATTCAGTAAGTAGTCTATATAGTATTCAGTAAGTAGTCTATATAGTATTCAGTAAGTTGTCTATATAGTATTCAGTAAGTAGTCTATATAGTATTCAGTAAGTTGTCTATATAGTATTCAGTAAGTTGTCTATATAGTATTCAGTAAGTAGTCTATATAGTATTCAGTAAGTAGTCTATATAGTATTCAGTAAATAGTCTATATAGTATTCAGTAAGTTGTCTATATAGTATTCAGTGAGTTGTCTATATAGTATTCAGTAAGTAGTCTATATAGCATTCAGTAAGTAGTCTATATAGTATTCAGTAAGTTGTCTATATAGTATTCAGTAAGTAGTCTATATAGTATTCAGTAAGTTGTCTATATAGTATTCAGTAAGTTGTCTATATTATAGTATAAAGTATATAAATATCGAAAATGGAAAACAATAATTGCAGACAATGTAAAGCTGCTATTTGAATAGAAATGACGGAAAACATCTGTAAAAAACCATACCAGCCCAAAGTGCGATCAATTTCAACGATTTGTGTACAAATTCCCCTGTTTTGCCGAATGTCAACAGCAACAGGGAAATAGTAAACTTAGGCGATTTTCTTTGGGCGTAATGATGAGTGTAGTAGTGACCAATACATACATCAACAAACATCAACAACCGTGTCTGTGGCTTGTTCGGTATGAGCCGTGTCATCCTTTATCTAAATATTGTCGCTGTGACAGTTATAAACAGATAAGCTAGTCAGATGAACAAAACGATATGTCTCGTCACGCATTGAGAACGACCGAAACAACTATGGGTGACCCGCTCTCTACGAGTCTACTTGCTCTTTGGTGTGTTCTGTCGAGCGCCCATGCCATGTAGCAAACCTAGCGAACCCAAACTTTCTAACTTTTGCAGTGTGAAAAGGGGGTCAACGGGCTAATGTAGGCAAATTACAAACCATTGAATATCGGTAACGAAGCGACGTTCAGGCGAGTCAACAAAGGGTATCTTGAAACCGACCATCCTAACAACAGGGCAATGACTCGGTTTCCAAATCAGTGACTAATTAGGGACCCCCTGCGAATCCCTCCAAAGTTACCCAGATTTCCACAACATGCGAAAGTACAATCGTTAAAAGCAGTAGTGTCAAATTAAGCCGGAATATTGATCGACGACAGCGTTGTTATTTCGCTTTACTGTGACAAGATGTACACACTGTATGGAAGTGTGTTGTCGTAACAGAAGGTAAGTGCGTCAAGCATTATTTTGCCGTAATTTGACAGTCACTTACGAAAGCGTATGTAGTACTACTACTAGTACTAGCGGGCAGCGTTGCATCGTACGCTGTACACCGTGTGTGCTGTAGTAATACAGGGATCTCCCCTTCCGGACCGTGTACCCGCCGGCCATCGTAGGACGGTATTGGTCATTCACACTCCTCATAGCCACACTAATTGTACTATTCAAACAACACGTCGTCGTACTGAAACTAGGCAACACCAAAATCTTTGCAATACTGGAAATCACTTGCTTCGGTCGACATAATCTTCCATTTCCGTCAGGTGGAAACCAAGATGGCTACTCGGGAACCGGTGCAGCATCGTCTTTAGTTGGGCATAGTATTTTGGGATTGTACATTACTGGCATTGTACATCGAGTACATGTATTATAGAAAGCAGTGGTACTTGTATCGATCACCAGTACGCGGGAATTGTGTTGACACAACTAGAGAAACTCCGTAAAATTTTATGCAAACGGTCAATGTGTAGTTTGTTATGGACCCAACTTAAACTGAGTTTAGTGTGGTACATACGTGCATGTCAATGTGCTGTGTGTGTATATTTAGTATATCTTATTTCAGCCAACACTGCTAGTTCACAGTCTCCCTGTGTGAGCGAAACCGGGTGTTCGCCAGCTGAGGTCGTGAGATTTTTTTACAAAGTTACCCACGAGCCTGAGTAACAAGTGTTAGACGATCGCTTTACTGCACCTCATTGCTATTTGACGTGGAAGAATTTCAACGATAAGCATACTCTAGATGTAGTCATATGACGGTATGGGAAATTCGGCTCAGTTTACATTGACGTAACCAACTACACTCCTTCCTTGAGGATCGAATGTCGTGACTTGTATGTATATACCCCTCTATCGACCCGACTCAAACTTGTCATGTAAATACGCCTGTAAAGTCTTATCGCAAGTAGCAATACTTATCCATCGTCTTACCAGATAATACAACAGTTATATGACGTCAAGTGAATGGCTCGAGACACAAAGGGACGCAGTCGCCAACAGACTTGACAGACAATAAGGTCTTGGCTTGAAACTAACTGTCTATTTACCACTCTCTTGTTTTTACTTTCCTTAAGGGGTGCAAGACAAATGTGAACTGTGTGGACAGTATGAGTCACCAGCAAACAAATAATTGTAATGGTCAACCAGTTGGCCAAAATGGTCGGTCCATCCCACCAATACGGGTGCAAAGTGAAACACCAGGACCACCGTCTAATGCAACGACTCCCATACCAGGCCTTCATGCAGTTCAACACAATGGCTTGCAAAATGCACAATTAAATCAGTCCGTACAATTACCCAAACTGTCATCAGTCAGACAAATTGTCAATCATGGCAGACCTGACCAGAAGTCATACTCAATTCCGTCCCTTCATCATGATTTGAAACGAGAACAACAAAGTTACTCAGAAAATGGCCATACAGACAATAAAAAAGGTAAGAACTTTCCATCTTATACAAATTATGTTAGATGTCAAACGGCATCATTTAGGATTGGATTTCATTACACTTCATTGCATATCAATTTTGTAAAGTTCATCACAGTGTGCTGAATTTCATTGCATCTGTGGCAAATTTCTACATTTATCAAATTTAAATTTGTCAGTAAGACATGCATTAAGTATGATTATTTCACCTCAGCCAGTACAAGGACACTGTCTCTGACACTGTCTCTGGGTGAATGAGTTACCACAATATATCCTTGTTTAATAAAGAGAAAGTGACTCTTTAAAAATCAATGCTCCATTGTTTTGAAATATCACAGCGTAGATCTTGGTTTCAAGTTATTAGTTAGTGTATCACAAAATAGATGCTATCACATCATGTTATATTGTACTAAATGACTGATCTGAAGCAGCTCTCAAACACAGTATTCATATAGATATTGTAAGTTGCACTAAGCTTTTCATAAAGAAAGTAAGAAGGAAGTGTATGATCAAAAACAGTTTATTATTTGACTTTGATTAATTAAAATACTGTACTACAAATGAATTGACGTTAATTAAAATAATGTACTACAAATGAATTGACTTTAATTAAAATACTGTACTACAAATGAATTGACTTTAATTAAAATACTGTACTACAAATGAATTGACTTTAATTAAAATAATGTACTACAAATGAATTGACTTTAATTAAAATACTGTACTACAAATGAATTGACTTTAATTAAAATAATGTACTACAAATGAATTGACTTTAATTAAAATAATGTACTACAAATGAATTGACGTTAATTAAAATACTGTACTACAAATGAATTGACTTTAATTAAAATACTGTACTACACATGAATATTAAAATACTGTACTACACATGAATATTAAAATACTGTACTAAATATGAATATTAAAGTACTGTACTACACATGAATTGACTTTAATTAAAATACTGTACTAAATATGAATATTAAAATACTGTACTACACATGAATATTAAAATACTGTACTACAAATGAATATTAAAATACTGTACTACACATGAATATTAAAATACTGTACTACACATGAATATTAAAATACTACTACACATGAATATTAAAATACTGTACTACACATGAATATTAAAATACTGTACTACACATGAATATTAAAATACTGTACTACACATGAATATTAAAATACTGTACTACACATGAATATTAAAATACTGTACTACATATGTATATTAAAATGCTGTACTACACATGAATATTAAAATACTGTACTACACATGAATATTAAAATACTGTACTACACATGAATATTAAAATACTGTACTACACATGAATATTAAAATACTGTACTACACATGAATATTAAAATACTGTACTACACATGAATATTAAAATACTGTGGCAGATGTGGCAGATAACCCAACCTGGTGTGCAGTAGCTAAGAGTTCAATGTTTATACAGTTAAATATATTGCAACATTCGACAATTCCTGTTGATGAAACTTTTTGTTAAATTATTGACTCATCATAGACCACTTTTTGAAAGTACTTCGTCATGATTATGTGGAGTTTTAGACAAACTGTTGACTGTGGAAGGGTTATATAGAGTTTTAGACAAACTAGTGACTGTGGAAGGGTTATATAGAGTTTTAGACAAACTAGTGACTGTGGAAGGGTTATATAGAGTTTTAGACAAACTAGTGACTGTGGAAGGGTTATATCGAGTTTTAGACAAACTAGTGACTGTGGAAGGGTTATATAGAGTTTTAGACAAACTAGTGACTGTGGAAGGGTTATATAGAGTTTTAGACAAACTGTTAACTGTGGAAGGGTTATATAGTTTTAGACAAACTAGTGACTGTGGAAGGGTTATATAGAGTTTTAGACAAACTAGTGACTGTGGAAGGGTTATATCGAGTTTTAGACAAACTAGTGACTGGTAAAAAATCAACAAAGTCTCCTTTTGAAGCATCTTTGTTTGAGTGTTTGTTCACTTTAAGTGTGACCTCTGAACCTAGAAATGTGACCTACATCTTTGACCATGACCCTTACTGACATGTTTGTAGTAAGAAATATACACATAAGATGTGTTACATAAACAAGAATGAATAGTTGTAGAAATGACAGTTCTAGGGTGTAGGGCTACGTGTACATGTATGCTGAGTACAGGGTTACTTTATTTGACTCCTATGCAGTCCTATAGCATTTTAATCCCTTTCTACCAGAGGGATATTTGTTTGTACACAACAAACTACATGTTGGTCAATTTGGAAAATAGGCAATTAATAAACTAAAATGTGGCATGGACATGAGATACACTGTGCTCTGTTATGAAAGATAGTCATTTGTAGGCGGCTTTTGGAAAATATCAGAACATGTTGACAGCTGACAGCAAAATTTGCACTTCTGGACATTGTTCTGAAAAATAGCGTCTTTTTGACTTCTGGTTATTCATCTTCATGGCAGTTCTGTTAGTAATACAACTTACAAGAGGGATGTGAAAGCATTAGTTAATAGCATGCCGCTCTATTAAAAATGATGACAGTTAAACTATGCAAACTATCGCATGTAAGTGGCGCCAATATAGGAGAGATGGTTATATTTTGTGATTGGTTGAAATTTAGGACTAGAGATGGTTATATTTTGTGATTGGTTGAAATTTAGGACTAGAGATGGTTATATTTTGTGATTGGTTGAAATTTAGGACTAGAGATGGTTATACTATTTAGGATTAAGCTAAGCATACATAGGTACATGTAGTCATGAAAATGATTGTGGTTTATCATTCAAACAAGTTATTGAAAGCTATCTTATAGAGAAGGTCACCTTGGTACTTGTGTGAACTGTTCAAATCTATTGTACTGATTGCTCTATCCTTGGACACGGTCCAAGTCAGGGTCTTTATGCTCTATCAACTTAATGATCTTTTTATTGCAGTGCTTTTGAAATGATCAGTAAACCACTAAAGTGGTTGAAAAGACACCTCTCAATCTTACCTGTTCTAGTCTCATGAACACATTGTGTTCTAATTTCCATGTGTCTTCTAACCATGACAACTGATTTTGATTTCATTATGTTATTTGCCAAACAGCTACATGTATAGTGAATTTAGCCAAGGTATATATGTTGTAGTATGACTATAAAACCCAAGCATTTATCTGTATTGCTATTACATATAATGAGAGTATTAACCTGTATATTACTAATGTCTTTCAATTACCCAAAATTAAAGTATTGATCTTGAAAACAGTGAACAGTATCCAATGTACTGATTTATGGTATAACTTTGCCACTGTACTTTGCCTATTATACCGATTTAACAATGTGTATTGTGTGGTATTATTCTCCAGTGGTCTCAGGTATTTCTTCAAAGTCATGCGCTTGACAAAATGAGTTCCTATTGTTCTCAGCGAATCTTAACATGAATTGAAATCTCTGAAAATTGTTATTTTCAGTGATTTGTCATCCTTTTCAAAAACTGGTAAAACTACATAATACAAGAGTTATAAGTTTACTAAACACCCAAACACAATTCTCTCAATTAAGTCTCAATATCAAATGTTTGCACCATAATAGTTAGACTGTCAACAGTCTACATAACAGTGAACAATTTCATGTACTTTAAAGCTGAGTTTATAAAGTTTTTATTTTGTGAAAATATTGACATAAAACCTTGATTAATCTATTCTTAAATGTTTAAATGTTGATACATGTATTTGGTAGCATTAGTAACCATCATATTATATTGTTAGTACACTAGTAAAAAATCCCCCCCCCCACCTGCCCCCACCTTCCCCCTGCCCTCCTAGCATAAATTCAGCCCCTCTTCCTTAAACCATTACCAGTAATTGCTTTGTTGAGTAGTAGTCACAAAGTGAGTTTGAACTTGAGTTGTACAATTATGTTAAAGTAAAATGTTTTGATAGATTATTGCCATGATTTATTTCAATAAGGGGATCACATCCTGTACTCAGACTCTTTAAATTATTATTATTTGATATGCTTTGAATTCACAAGCAAGAAAATATTGAAACCATTTGAAGAAACTACAGGAAGCCTCTTGACCGAGTCCTGGCATACAGTCATGTTTTCACCAGAAACCGTGGTGACAGGACGTCTATGAATATTGTTAGTGTTACTACAGATGACACACTGAGTAGCTATCATAATATAAATATACCATGGTAGAGTTGGAATGTCAAATAAACTGTCATGTCTGCTGTATAGTGGATTTTAATTACAATTAATTAAAAGTTAATTCAGAGTTAATTAAGCTGAATGGTTTCCATAGTCATGTAGATAGCTCTTAAATTATGCAGAATAATTAGACTGAGATTGTAATTAGTTTGAACCAGTTCAGATAATCCTAATTGGCTTGCAGTTTAGTTTTTAAGTTAAGGAATGACAGAAGTAGTTTGATCTAGACTTGATAGCAATTCTCCTAATAACATTTTATTGTAGTTTTCTATTATCATTACTTTGTTTGTCATGATGTGGCTCTTGATGCTATCTAGTAGAACTACATAGGGTCATTGATCAGTGATATAGAACTACATAGGGTCATTGATCAGTGATATAGAACTACATAGGGTCATTGATCAGTGATATAGAACTACATAGGGTCATTGATCAGTGATATAGAACTACATAGGGTCATTGATCAGTGATATAGAACTACATAGGGTCATTGATCAGTGATATAGAACTACATAGGGTCATTGATCAGTGATATAGAACTACATAGGGTCATTGATCAGTGATATAGAACTACATAGGGTCATTGATCAATGATATAGAACTACATAGGGTCATTGATCAGTGATATAGAACTACATAGGGTCATTGATCAATGATATAGAACTACATAGGGTCATTGATCAATGATATAGAACTACATAGGGTCATTGATCAATGGCATAGAACTACATATGGGTCATTGATCAATGAAATAGAACTACATAGGGTCATTGATCAATGGTATAGAACTACATAGGGTCATTGATCAGTGATATAGAACTACATAGGGTCATTGATCAATGATATAGAACTACATAGGGTCATTGATCAATGGCATAGAACTACATATGGGTCATTGATCAATGAAATAGAACTACATAGGGTCATTGATCAATGGTATAGAACTACATGAGGTAATTTCATTACTGATATATATGTCCCATAATTGTTAGTAATTAAAGTTATCCCAGTATATGTTTATATGAAACTAGGAAGGAAACCCTGTGGAGATTTGGTTTGGATTGACTTTCAATAGAAGGCCCATGCCAAGCCTCATACTGTCAGGTTTCCTGTAAGTATTAATTAGTCCCCCTCAAGGAAGAGCTATCACAGTGGTCTCCAGCCGTGTGTCCTTGTGTCTATCAATATCAAGTCATTTTTCAAGACATGCGATATTTGATTTCTTTCAAACCTGTTACAAAGGTGACATATACAAATTAATTGAATGGTCAACCATATTTGTAATTAAATATCAGTATTTGGTGCACAACTCAAAAACTATTATATTCAAGACTCCATTCAAGTGTCTACCCCATATTATCAGATGTAAGCTTTCGTTTGAGACCTTGGCTTTGACCTTCAGGGTCAATTATCAGAATCCATCCTTTTCCTGCATATCACATATACTTTGTAGTACAAATGTATTTATTTGTTACCACTAAATAAATCATGTCAAATGGAAATAAAGTATTTGAGGGGTGTGACTTGTAGGAAGATTTGTTTAACTGCCATACATAAAACCAATAGAAATTATAATAGATTCCTGTCAACATTGTTAGTCCAAGAAGGGATATGTTTAATGCAATATTAAAAATGATTTATGCCAAGGACAAACAATGACCATGTCAAATGTTATTTCACCCATAATTATTTTCTAAAAGTAGTACATGTAGTAATTTAGTAGGATATGAAATGTACATGTTTTATGATAAATGTACAGCACTTTAAATAGTATGTTTATTTTTATTTATTTCCACATACAACATACGAGTTTCCATGTACAATACTTATTTCCACATACAACATATTTGTGTTTCCATGACCACAGATATCCACTCCCTACATTATGATTGCCTTCCCTCCCTCTCCCTCACTACATCATGATTGGTGTAATAGACAATTTAGAAGTTTGGATGTCAGGACGAAGTGACCAATCACTTTAGAACAATGTATATTTGATGACAAAGTGACCAATCAGATAGTTATCAAATTCATCAGTTAAGGTACAACTTTCTTTGTAACCTTACTATGTTTCAAATCAGGTAACCTGTCTTAACCAATAGTTTCACCAGCTGGAGTCTCTACACTCTGCCAATCCCATGCATACATATTTTGATATTGCTGACACAAAACAAAAGCTAAGGTAGACATAGAAGGCAAGGCAGAAGGAGGAATGAATAGAATTCCATCTTAAAAGGTTAGAACCCTGGTAATTAATAAACCATAGTATTGAACCACAAGTCTTTTATACTGTTCTGATAATAGTGTGTGATATCTCTAAATTCTGTCTCATTCTTTCTTAGTTTACATTACATTCATTCTATAGAATCATGAACTAACTTGATGAGGGATTTCTCCTCAAGACATCAGCTTTTGCAAATATTTTGTTTGTCTCAAGGGTACCAGTTTGAATATTAAAACATTGCTTTGTCAAACCCTGTGAGAGTCTAATATAAGGTTTAATAATCAAGTAAGGCAGGTTGTTACTAGAACATTATTAACCTTGTGAAAGGGCCATTAAATTTCACCAACAATAGTTCAATAAATAGTGTTTAATAGACCAATATAGTAACAATATTACCTTCATCACAATAATAAGAACTAATGACACCCCTGTCTCTCCCACCATTCCAAGGAGCATAAGTGGAAAAGAAATCACCAAATATGCAAATAATGTACCTACTGACAGAATGTCATCTCCCAAAAAAGCCAAATTAGTCTTCCAACAAAACATGCAAATCACAAACATTTTATGTGGGTGTTAAAATTCAATTGTGCATTATTACAATGCCAACTATAGTTGAATTCCCCATATATGTGTATCTTGACTTGTTAGAAACCAGTAATGTATAGATAAGAATATTGATATGAGTAAAATGTAGCAATAATGTATAACAAACACACATTGCTGAATATATCATCCACACTTTTTGGTAAATTGATTAATTTTGAAATTGAAGGGAAGGGTAACTACCACAATTCTTACATTCCTTGATGGACTACCCCAATACTTGTAGACACTCACTGTGCTGGAAGTAATTCAACTGATAAAACCTCTTAGCTACAAGCCAACTGGAAAAATTGATTCCCAAGTTATTTCCTGGATGGTGTACATGTATATAATTAAAGGAAGTAACTTCATCTTTTTGGAAGGTCACAAACTGGTACAGAGTTAGGTGATATGAAATTAAACATCAAACCCTCAAAACTTCAAACTTGTTGTTGATGTCAGTGAGCAAATTTAGCCGTCTACAATTTCTTGTAATATTAGCTGTCTGCAATTTCTTGTAAAGGTGACCCTATTTTTAAAGATGTTTCAGTCTCATTACTTTTTCATTGAGCTATGGGTTGGTCGGTTGATTAAAAAAAAGTAAAAAAAGTAGAAAATACCATCATCATGTTTTTCTGCCTTTCCTTTTCTTCCTCTCAATCTTCTCTTTATTAGCTTCTTGGTAACAAGCCCTTTCCCAGCTTTTCTACACAATTGGCATGTTTTCACCCCCTTCCCCCACTTGAATAACTTCCGTCATGAAAGAAATGCTCTCTTTGTGAATAAGTGTTGTTGTTGCTGCCATAACTGTAGATGGCATAGACAGTTCAGACACTTGCTTATTCTTGCTAAAGAGGGTACTTTTCTGCAAAATATTAAGGACGGGCGAAACAAAAATATATTATATATTTTTTTTTGATGTTGAAGCTGAAAATTTGGGTAAGTCGGGTAATGAGAAAAAAAAAAAAAATGTCACCCTAATATTACCAGTCTACCATTTAGTTGTAATATTAGCTGTGTACCATTTCTTGTACTATTATCCAAGGATGAAAAAGAAAAGCAAAAAGTGGGTGCTGACTGCAGACAGCAAAATCATTGTTTTTAGTTTCAGAGGATAAATGGCTTTAAATTCAGAGGATAAATGACTTTAAATTCAGAGGATAAAGTTGACTTTAAATTCAGAGGATAAATGACTTTAAATTCAGAGGATAAACTTGACTTTAAATTCAGAGGATACATGTGGTTTTGTAAATGTCTTTAAATTCAGAGGATAAACTTGACTTTAAATTCAGAGGATAAATGACTTTAAATTCAGAGGATAAATGACTTTAAATTCAGAGGATAAACTTGACTTTAAATTCAGAGGATAAACTTGACTTTAAATGCAGAGGATAAACTTGACTTTAAATTCAGAGGATAAACTTGACTTTAAATTCAGAGGATAAACTTGACTTGTTAAATTCAAAGGTTTCAGGATGAAAGTAAATGTACATACTTCCTGTACACAATGTCCTGGTTTTAACATACATGTACACTGTACTTGCCTAGCCATATATGAATCATGGGTCATTTGCATCTGCTTCCATTGCTTTGATTAACAAACACTGGTGTCACTCCATCTATCTGAAATCAACAACAGAGGACAACAGAGTTATGTCACCCTTCCACATTCAAAGACTGAAATCATTACCTCAAGTTGTCCTGTTTAGTTTGTAGTGATTGTGTTATGGCAATCCTATCATTTATCCATCTGTGTTGTTTGTATACTGTTTATGTATTTAGATACAGTAGTAGAATCAGTCAATAGAAAGGACTAGTTGTCATAGTAATGGATGTGCCTCTATTGTAAAAACCATACATGTACTATGCTTCTTCTTGACATCAAACCTCTGAAAGTGGAATCATGACAGGCTCACATAAATTGACTGTACATATTGTAGTATTGGTCCTGTCATTGTAGTATTGGTCCAACAAAGGTGATCAGCTCATAAAATGTGAACAAAGTTAGTTTTACAATAATTAAACTATAATAACTATACAATAAAAGTTGTCACAGTAATATTTTAAACCCAAATGGTAAATTTAAAATTATTATAAAACAATGGAGGCATTGTTTTCTGTTTCACCTAGGTTATGTTTCAAATTATTTGATCAACTAATAGTAATATGTAATAAACCTTATTGTAATGTATATCTCATACGAGTTATCAGTTTGTAATAATAGTTTAGAACAAGTATGTAATGAATTCTATAGATTTATTAGAGGTGTAAGTAAAGTCAGGTTTAAGGTGTGAACTGGGTAGATTTCCTAAATGCAAATAGGTCCTAACGTTGTTAAACAAATGAAAATACATTGGAAAAGAATGAATTCCTGCCAGATCAGCATTTGTTGGTAAAGTTTTAGCAAGAAATGAACAAAGGTTGAGTAGTTGACTATTATGTAACTTGTGAACAATTTCATGTACATGTACAATGTAGGAATGTAAGAGAAAACAAACAAACTATTATAAGATGTAAACAAAAACATCAAGTAAGAAGATTACCTGAACTGACCTCATCTGACATCAGTTTACCCATTCTTGAACAAAGTACAATTGTACCTGTACATGTGTATGGCTGATGTTTTAAAATTTCAAACCATTGTTGTCTAGAGCATAAAGAGTAGTTTGTTTTTGTGCAGTATTACTATATGTACATTGTGCAGTATTACTATATGTACATTGTGCAGTATTACTATATGTACATTGTGCAGTATTACTATATGTACATTGTGTAGTATTACTACATGTACATTGTGTAGTATTACTATATGTACATTGTGCAGTATTACTATATGTACATTGTGTAGTATTACTACATGTACATTGTGTAGTATTACTATATGTACATTGTGTAGTATTACTATATGTACATTGTGTAGTATTACTATATGTACATTGTGTAGTATTACTATATGTACATTGTGCAGTATTACTATATGTACATTGTGTAGTATTACTATATGTACATTGTGTAGTATTACTATATGTACATTGTGTAGTATTACTATATGTACATTGTGCAGTATTACTATATGTACATTGTGCAGTATTACTATATGTACATTGTGCAGTATTACTATATGTACATTGTGCAGTATTACTATATGTACATTGTGTAGTATTACTACATGTACATTGTGTAGTATTACTATATGTACATTGTGCAGTATTACTATATGTACATTGTGCAGTATTACTATATGTACATTGTGCAGTATTACTATATGTACATTGTGCAGTATTACTATATGTACATTGTGTAGTATTACTATATGTACATTGTGCAGTATTACTATATGTACATTGTGCAGTATTACTATATGTACATTGTGCAGTATTACTATATGTACATTGTGCAGTATTACTATATGTACATTGTGCAGTATTACTATATGTACATTGTGTAGTATTACTATATGTACATTGTGTAGTATTACTACATGTACATTGTGTAGTATTACTACATGTACATTGTGTAGTATTACTATATGTACATTGTGTAGTATTACTATATGTACATTGTGTAGTATTACTATATGTACATTGTGTAGTATTACTATATGTACATTGTGTAGTATTACTATATGTACATTGTGTAGTATTACTATATGTACATTGTGCAGTATTACTACATGTACATTGTGTAGTATTACTATATGTACATTGTGTAGTATTACTATATGTACATTGTGCAGTATTACTATATGTACATTGTGTAGTATTACTATATGTACATTGTGTAGTATTACTATATGTACATTGTGCAGTATTACTATATGTACATTTTGCAGTATTACTATATGTACATTGTGTAGTATTACTATATGTACATTGTGCAGTATTACTATATGTACATTGTGCAGTATTACTATATGTACATTGTGTAGTATTACTATATGTACATTGTGTAGTATTACTATATGTACATTGTGTAGTATTACTATATGTACATTGTGTAGTATTACTATATGTACATTGTGCAGTATTACTACATGTACATTGTGCAGTATTACTACATGTACATTGTGTAGTATTACTATATGTACATTGTGCAGTATTACTATATGTACATTGTGTAGTATTACTATATGTACATTGTGCAGTATTACTATATGTACATTGTGTAGTATTACTACATGTACATTGTGTAGTATTACTATATGTACATTGTGTAGTATTACTATATGTACATTGTGTAGTATTACTATATGTACATTGTGTAGTATTACTATATGTACATTGTGCAGTATTACTATATGTACATTGTGCAGTATTACTATATGTACATTGTGCAGTATTACTATATGTACATTGTGTAGTATTACTATATGTACATTGTGTAGTATTACTACATGTACATTGTGTAGTATTACTATATGTACATTGTGCAGTATTACTACATGTACATTGTGCAGTATTACTATATGTACATTGTGTAGTATTACTATATGTACATTGTGTAGTATTACTATATGTACATTGTGTAGTATTACTATATGTACATTGTGCAGTATTACTATATGTACATTGTGTAGTATTACTATATGTACATTGTGCAGTATTACTACATGTACATTGTGTAGTATTACTACATGTACATTGTGTAGTATTACTATATGTACATTGTGCAGTATTACTACATGTACATTGTGTAGTATTACTATATGTACATTGTGTAGTATTACTATATGTACATTGTGTAGTATTACTATATGTACATTGTGTAGTATTACTATATGTACATTGTGCAGTATTACTATATGTACATTGTGTAGTATTACTACATGTACATTGTGTAGTATTACTATATGTACATTGTGTAGTATTACTATATGTACATTGTGTAGTATTACTATATGTACATTGTGCAGTATTACTATATGTACATTGTGTAGTATTACTACATGTACATTGTGTAGTATTACTATATGTACATTGTGTAGTATTACTATATGTACATTGTGTAGTATTACTATATGTACATTGTGTAGTATTACTACATGTACATTGTGTAGTATTACTATATGTACATTGTGTAGTATTACTATATGTACATTGTGTAGTATTACTACATGTACATTGTGTAGTATTACTATATGTACATTGTGCAGTATTACTATATGTACATTGTGTAGTATTACTACATGTACATTGTGTAGTATTACTATATGTACATTGTGCAGTATTACTATATGTACATTGTGTAGTATTACTATATGTACATTGTGTAGTATTACTATATGTACATTGTGCAGTATTACTACATGTACATTGTGTAGTATTACTATATGTACATTGTGTAGTATTACTATATGTACATTGTGTAGTATTACTATATGTACATTGTGTAGTATTACTATATGTACATTGTGCAGTATTACTATATGTACATTGTGTAGTATTACTATATGTACATTGTGTAGTATTACTATATGTACATTGTGTAGTATTACTATATGTACATTGTGCAGTATTACTACATGTACATTGTGTAGTATTACTATATGTACATTGTGTAGTATTACTATATGTACATTGTGTAGTATTACTATATGTACATTGTGTAGTATTACTATATGTACATTGTGTAGTATTACTATATGTACATTGTGTAGTATTACTATATGTACATTGTGTAGTATTACTATATGTACATTGTGCAGTATTACTATATGTACATTGTGTAGTATTACTATATGTACATTGTGCAGTATTACTATATGTACATTGTGTAGTATTACTATATGTACATTGTGCAGTATTACTACATGTACATTGTGTAGTATTACTATATGTACATTGTGTAGTATTACTATATGTACATTGTGTAGTATTACTACATGTACATTGTGTAGTATTACTACATGTACATTGTGCAGTATTACTATATGTACATTGTGCAGTATTACTAAAAGTACATATAACCAAAGTTAACTCAAAACCAAAGTCATTTCCAACCTTGGTATTAGCTTTTTATTACTGACACAATTGCAAAAAAAAAGAAAAGCTAACATATTATAACTGTGATTTCTCTTTGGTTCATAATTATAATTTTTACATGTATGTACAGTGTTTGAACCAAAAAAAAAGAGAGAATAATTTTGTTGGGGAATCCCGGAAATAAGTGAGATACTGACGGAGATATGAACTACCAGTACATTACTTTACAAAACACACTGATAGGTAATCATAGTAAAATGACAGGGCAGTATATAGATTTTAAATACTTCCACTGCATGGTAAAATGACAGGGCAGTATATATAGATATTAAATACTTCCACTGCATGGTAAAATGACAGGGCAGCATATATAGATATTATATACTTCCACTGCATGGTAAAATGACAGGGCAGTATATATAGATTTTAAATACTTCCACTGCATGGTAAAATGACAGGGCAGTATATATAGATATTAAATACTTCCACTGCATGGTAAAATGACAGGGCAGTATATATAGATTTTAAATACTTCCACTGCATGGTAAAATGACAGGGCAGCATATATAGATATTAAATACTTCCACTGCATGGTAAAATGACAGGGCAGCATATATAGATTTTAAATACTTCCACTGCATGGTAAAATGACAGGGCAGCATATATAGATATTATATACTTCCACTGCATGGTAAAATGACAGGGCAGTATATATAGATATTAAATACTTCCACTGCATGGTAAAATGACAGGGCAGTATATATAGATATTATATACTTCCACTGCATGGTAAAATGACAGGGCAGTATATATAGATATTATATACTTCCACTGCATGGTAAAATGACAGGGCAGTATATATAGATATTAAATACTTCCACTGCATGGTAAAATGACAGGGCAGTATATATAGATATTATATACTTCCACTGCATGGTAAAATGACAGGGCAGTATATATAGATATTATATACTTCCACTGCATGGTAAAATGACAGGGCAGCATATATAGATATTATATACTTCCACTGCATGGTAAAATGACAGGGCAGCATATATAGATATTATATACTTCCACTGCATGGTAAAATGACAGGGCAGTATATATAGATATTAAATACTTCCACTGCATGGTAAAATGACAGGGCAGTATATATAGATATTATATACTTCCACTGCATGGTAAAATGACAGGGCAGCATATATAGATATTATATACTTCCACTGCATGGTAAAATGACAGGGCAGTATATATAGATATTATATACTTCCACTGCATGGTAAAATGACAGGGCAGTATATATAGATTTTAAATACTTCCACTGCATGGTAAAATGACAGGGCAGCATATATAGATATTATATACTTCCACTGCATGGTAAAATGACAGGGCAGCATATATAGATATTATATACTTCCACTGCATGGTAAAATGACAGGGCAGCATATATAGATATTAAATACTTCCACTGCATGGTAAAATGACAGGGCAGCATATATAGATTTTAAATACTTCCACTGCATGGTAAAATGACAGGGCAGCATATATAGATATTAAATACTTCCACTGCCTTTCAAAACACAATGACATGGATCTGAAAGAGTTAATAAGTTTACATTTTGTGAAAACCATATCCTTAGATATATATTCAGCTTGTACATAGACAATGCAAGTGTTAAGTGTTTACTTAGCGGCAGTCCCTACAATCAACAGGTTACTTCATCTTGTAAAATTGTGAATTGATGGTGCCTTTCTGTGTGTAAGTACTTAAAGTGGTTATGCTTCATTTCAAACATGGATGACTGGCTCCAGTATTAAACATGGTATCTGATGGTACTGCTGTTTATGGACTGTTACTGATTGGAGAAGCCAAAATGATTGTTTTGGAGTGCCAAATATAGATTAGCTGTAGTTAAGAATCTAAATCTGCTGTATCAGATGAAGGGAAGTCCATTGTGTATGCAACTAAACACTGCTAGAAAAAGCCAACTAAATCAATACACAATATTGTTATGTTTGCATTGAATTACCTGCCAAACAAAGGCAAAGGTGGGGGGAGACAGAGGAAAGTGGAGATGTAGTTTTAGTTTGTTGATTTGAGAAACGTGATTGCAGTTGACAGTAACATACTAACAACATGTGTAGACAGAAAACATTGTGTTGAGTGGTAGCCATTAACAAGCACAATCCGTAAGTGCTGTTTAAACATAGACTCTGAAATGTATGTGGGAAAATTGATTTCCTTGTTTGCCTAAGCATTCCCAATGACATCAAGTAAGGCTCTCAACAAGAATATTGGATTGGAGACAAAACAAATATTGAATTATTACTCCATCAACATGTTGAACTTGTGCTGGGTAGTTAAGTAAGATATATTGGCATTGTCAAGAAGTTTGTGTGAATGGTGAATATAGACACTACAATAGATATAACTAAATATAGTGTTTACATGTATAGACACACTGTAGTAGATATAACTATATATAGTGTTTACATGTATAGACACTGCAGTAGATATAACTAAATATAGTGTTTACATGTATAGACACACTGTAGTAGATATAACTAAATATAGTGTTTACATGTATAGACACTGCAGTAGATATAACTATATATAGTGTTTACATGTATACACACTGCAGTAGATATAACTAAATATAGTGTTTACATGTATAGACACTGCAGTAGATATAACTAAATATAGTGTTTACATGTATAGACACACTGTAGTAGATATAACTAAATATAGTGTTTACATGTATACACACTGCAGTAGATATAACTAAATATAGTGTTTACATGTATAGACACACTGTAGTAGATATAACTATATATAGTGTTTACATGTTTAGACACTGCAGTAGATATAACTAAATATAGTGTTTACATGTATACACACTGCAGTAGATATAACTAAATATAGTGTTTACCTGTATAGGCACACTGTAGTAGATATAACTATATATAGTGTTTACATGTATAGACACTGTAGTAGATATAACTATATATAGTGTTTACCTGTATAGGCACACTGTAGTAGGTATAACTAAATATAGTGTTTACATGTATAGACACTGCAGTAGATATAACTGTATATAGATGTTTACAGTGTATATACACAGTGTAGTAGATATAACTAAATATAGTGTTTAATAATGTATTTGTTGTTTTGTTGTCTACAGTGTTCACAAGTTCAAAAGTTTAAGTGTTCAATGTCAAGCAGCCTTTTCAGAAAACCAAAACCAGATGAACTACATGTATGTTGTGATTATGATACATTGAGTGTGACACCCCCTGTTCTTTGTTGTGTTAGATCCTTCAAGTCATCAAAGAAAGCTGACCACAAAGATTAACTCCAGTCAAACATACTAATGTCTTAGTGATGATGGTGACCAAAAAATTGTTTTGGCTTTTGATCATTAAGAAAATATTGACACCTACATGTAAATGTTGTCATAGTAACTTTGGAAATATCTAGAACGTAGTCAATGGATATCCAGACATTGTTGATAATCTGCTTGGTTGTTTAGGGTAGTATGCACAAGTAGACCAGAAGACAAATTGACATGTGTTGGAGTTGTGCTCCAAACATACAACTATTTCAGCAACGGCATGTAGAACAGTGTCAGACAGAGATTTGCACATCATTGCCACATAAGTCTACAAATATTTCAAGATAACTTTATAGAATGGAATATGTGGACAGCTCCAAGCTGCTTGAGGGCATAATCTGTTTTGAGGGTGTCCAATTTCCAGAGTATTAGTGTGACAGCTAAAGTTGTGCCTTTATACCAAGTACTACTATAGTTACAAATCAACAACATACATATGATCCAGATGTAGAGATTGCCACACCTAGCAATTGACCTCCTATGTAGTATCATTGCACTTCTAACAATCCTGTCCTTTTCCTTTCACCAAACTATTGAGAGGGAATAATTTCAAATTCATATCCTTGACAGATCCTATACTTTGTCCATTCCTTTCCCATTTCTTGTCCATTCCTGTCCATTTCCTTTCCCATCTCTTGTCCATTCCTTTCCCATTTCTTGTCCATTCCTTTCCCATTTCTTGTCCATTCCTTTCCCATTTCTTGTCCATTTCCTTTCCCATCTCTTGTCCATTCCTTTCCCATCTCTTGTCCATTCCTTTCCCATCTCTTGTCCATTCCTTTCCCATTTCTTGTCCATTCCTTTCCCATTTCTTGTCCATTCCTTTCCCATTTCTTGTCCATTTCCTTTCCCAATCTCTTGTCCATTCCTTTCCCATCTCTTGTCCATTCCTTTCCCATTTCTTGTACATTCCTTTCCCATCTCTTGTCCATTCCTTTCCCATCTCTTGTCCATTCCTTTCCCATCTCTTGTCCATTCCTTTCCCAATCTCTTGTCCATTCCTTTCCCATCTCTTGTCCATTCCTTTCCCATCTCTTGTCCATTCCTTTCCCATTTCTTGTACATTCCTTTCCCATCTCTTGTCCATTCCTTTCCCATCTCTTGTCCATTCCTTTCCCATCTCTTGTCCATTCCTTTCCCATTTCTTGTCCATTCCTTTCCCATCTCTTGTCCATTCCTTTCCCATGTCTTGTCCATTCCTTTCCCATTTCTTGTCCATTCCTTTCCCATCTCTTGTGATCCATTCAAAGTGTACATGTATAACCTATAATCTAATGACAAAGTTACTTGTGTATATTTGTAGCGTCACTGTTGTTCTGATTAGATAGATTAATTTATACAAATCTATTTTACCCCGCAACCCCCAAATTAATTTTTGCAAACTGGTCTCTCCCGTAATATTAAATAGACCTAGTAGCTCCTAATGCCAAATATTCACCCTCTCCTAATGTAATAATGATCCCTCCCCTAATACCAAACAGACCCCCTCCTCTACTACCACATTGATCTTTCTTCTATTCCATTTCCAATTTACAAATGTACTTCATGGAAGGAAAAACCTGACTTATCAATACTTTCCACATTTTGACACGCAATGCTTACAATATATAGGCACCCAACCCTGTTTGTTTTGTTGTACAGCCAATCCAAGATAATACCTTTCATTGGTGGGATACTTGACGATGTCTCACCATAGTACTCAGTACAAACAAAATAAAAAGGCCATTATTGTATAGTTGAGGTGGTAGCTTCTGGTTTGTTCCATAACAGTGACCATTGTACCAATATAGCCTGCGGACATTGGTGGAATGGAGCAGAGACAACCACAATAGCAGTCAGAAATAAAGTTATTTGGACAGTTAACCTCATTGCAGACTTATTGTAATGTTTATGGGATGCATGGCTGGTAGACTTAATAGTAGTATAGATCAGAATGACATCAAACAGTTATAGAATAGGGGTTTGACTATTAAATAAAAGCTAGAAGTGTCAGAGATGGGACTTGCTCAATTATTCCACTTTATACTAAGTAAACATTATTATTCTATTATGTAATAAATCTCAAATCCTGAAGCAACAACATTGTCTTCTTTCCACTTTATATGGTGCTGCAAAATTTTATGACATTGATTTTTTTAGATGAAAAGTGTAGAAACGTTGTGAACTGATAGCCTACTAAAATACAATGTGACTGTTTTCAGTTTTCACCTTATTTTTAATCCATTGTTCATCAGATTTGAACCATAGAGAGATGTTAGATATCAGATTTGAACCATAGAGAGATAGCAGATATCAGATTTGAACCATAGAGAGATATCAGATATCAGATATCAGATTTGAACCATAGAGAGATATCAGATATCAGATTTGAACCATAGAGAGATATCAGATATCAGATTTGAACCATAGAGAGATATCAGATATCAGATTTGAACCATAGAGAGATGTCAGATATCAGATTTGAACCATAGAGAGATGTCAGATATCAGATTTGAACCATAGAGAGATATCAGATATCAGATTTGAACCATAGAGAGATAGCAGATATCAGATTTGAACCATAGAGAGATGTCAGATGTCAGATTTGAACCATAGAGAGATGTTAGATATCAGATTTGAACCATAGAGAGATATCAGATATCAGATTTGAACCATAGAGAGATAGCAGATATCAGATTTGAACCATAGAGAGATGTCAGATGTCAGATTTGAACCATAGAGAGATAGCAGATATCAGATTTGAACCATAGAGAGATAGCAGATATCAGATTTGAACCATAGAGAGATAGCAGATGTCAGATTTGAACCATAGAGAGATAGCAGATGTCAGATTTGAACCATAGAGAGATAGCAGATATCAGATTTGAACCATAGAGAGATAGCAGATTTGAACCATAGAGAGATGTTAGATATCATATTTGAACCATAGAGAGATAGCAGATATCAGATTTGAACCACAGAGAGATGTCAGATATCAGATTTGAATCATAGAGAGATATCAGATATCAGATTTGAACCATAGAGATATCAGATATCAGATTTGAACCATAGAGAGATGTCAGATATCAGATTTGAACCATAAAGAGATAGCAGATATCAGATTTGAACCATAGAGAGATATCAGATATCAGATTTGAACCATCGAGAGATATCAGATTTGAACCACAGAGAGATGTCAGATATCAGATTTGAACCATAGAGAGATATCAGATATCAGATTTGAACCATAGAGAGATAGCAGATATCAGATTTGAACCACAGAGAGATGTCAGATGTCAGATTTGAACCATAGAGAGATATCAGATATCAGATTTGAACCATAAAGAGATAGCAGATATCAGATTTGAACCATCGAGAGATATCAGATTTGAACCACAGAGAGATGTCAGATATCAGATTTGAACCATAGAGAGATGTCAGATATCAGATTTGAACCATAGAGAGATGTCAGATGTCAGATTTGAACCATAGAGAGATGTCAGATATCAGATTTGAACCATAAAGAGATAGCAGATATCAGATTTGAACCATAGAGAGATATCAGATTTGAACCATAGAGAGATAGCAGATACATACATGTATAGCAAGATTTGTGTACTAGTCCGCATTATTTTTGTATAAACATTTTAGTCCATTTCACTGATGGTCTGACAAATTTACTTATTACATACATGTACATGCAATTGTAGCGTATTTATCCATACTAAAATGTTTGATTCATGCTTTCTTCCTTTTCAGAAATTTGGCAAAACACAATTAGGTTATTGCTTTATGTTTATATTGATGCATTAGTGTCATTGACAGTACTGTGTCAAAATTCTATAGAATTATTGTAGCTTTGTAAAAGTCCAAAACTAGGAAACTTGTGATATCTTCAAGTATGTTGTATGACTGTTAGAGGATGTATAGGTCAAACATAGAACATTAATGAACACACTCATACATGTATGTTGTCGACTCTTCTAAGCTCTTCAGGCAATTTTCATGTCTCACTGACTCATCAACATTGCTACCACTTTCAAAATATTATTTTTCTGATAAAGCACCGTGTAAATCAATGTGTAGTGTTGATACCCAGAAATCTATTAATTAACTATTCTCTGTTTAGCACAGTGACAGTATGCTGTGAATATTGTTGCAAATACAAGCCTACCTATTATATGTAAATTGTCAAAATGTGAAACTGAGGCTCCATTGTCAGTTTTAATTTGAGAACCTGGGATTGAAACTCTGGCCTTTAACTGATAAGATATCGCTAATGTGAGAACCTGGGATTGAAACCCTGGCCTTTAACTGATAAGATATCGCTAATGTGAGAACCTGGGATTGAAACTCCGGCCTTTTTAGCAACTAGACCATGTCCATAGCAACAGCCAGATACAGTAGTGCTATAATGCCATTGATGCTGTTTTTGGAATTTGATGCCCAATCATCATTTTCATGTCAACTATAGATTACTTATAGTAATAGTTACACTACTTACTAGATATGAGTTGTGGGTTATGCCCTATGCCAGTTTGTAGCACAACTTAGGTTCAACAGTACTATATAGGCATTGGAAAGTGTCTCTGTCTGTCTGTCTGTCTGTCTGTCTGTCTGTCTGTGTGTGTGTGTGTGTGTGTGTGTGTGTGTGTGTGTGTGTGTGTGTGTGTGTGTGTGTGTGTGTGTGTGTGTGTGTGTGTGTGTGTGTGTGTGTGTGTGTGTGTGTGTGTGTGTGTGTGTGTGTGTGTGTAAATAAACAACTTAAAGTAAAAAACTGCCTGACCGATTGCCATGATATGTGATGGGTATATTACCTTGGGTGTCTAGTTTGGAAATTGTTCAAATCAAAATGATCTTACCATCGGTGTGTGAACTTTAAAACTACTGGGCAGATTGGTCTGAAATTTGGTGGGAACGTTCTTATGGATGCGTAGATTAAGAATTGTTGATGACATGTATATCTTGTGCAAAGGAGGGGTAATTTTGTAGTGAGTCATTATGTTGGAGTAATTGTAATAATTAACATACATGTAATGAGCATTTCAATATAAACTAGAACTTACCACTAAAGGAACCATCAAGTTTCAAACAATCCCTTCAATGCTGAATTGTACCCACTTCATTGCTCAAACGTGGCAAAAAGACACTTAACTTTGGCAGCAAGGAATGTTGTTTTTTCTGTTGAAAGCTGCAATGATTTGTGGTATTTAGTATTTGCAATAGTGTTGCTGTTCAAGAACACGTTATTAACTGACAAGAATGATACAATGGTGATAAGCTAAAAGTGACAAGTACAAATATGGTTGAAAGAGATGTCAAGTAAAGGGACATTGGTGTGGAGTTGAGACACCATTTTACATGTATCTACCGTACCAGTAGTCAATGAGTACCATAAACCATACATGTAATAGTATCATTGTATTTATGTTGGCAATGGTATGTGTTTTGAAATGAGTGTAACATTGCCATATATAGCATACAATGGTAGGTTTGAACACAGTCACGATATTAACAGCAGTAGTTGAGTGCATCCAAAATGTACTCATCATTCATCATTTCAAATTGAACGTTCATTATCAAAGTCATTTCAGGACTAATTGTGTCAAAGTGTGTTCTCCTGATAATCCACCTGATATCCACAAAATCCATTCACATTCAATATTGATACCTTTTATTCACATTATTGTAAAGTTTGTACATCAGTTTAAATAAGGAAGTCATTTTGATATGAGTATGTGCATTGATTGTTCTTTATCAGAAACTGCTACATAGTGACAAAGGTTATGTCAAAGGTCAGATTGTTTACAGAGTCAACTTACCAGTTACCTAGGGTTAGTAGGTGAGTCTATTAAGTTTTGTCAAAGCCTGGAGTCCATGCCAATGGGTGTTTTGAATACATTATTTTGAGATTGGTACATCAAAATACAAAATCCACAATCACCTGGATTCTTGGCTAGTTAGTCATGGTCTATACATTCAACAGGCTTCACCTGACAGACTGTGCCCAAGAATCAAGTCAACATACAGGAAAATAGAAAAGTGAAAAGTTGTGGAAATTATAATTTATATATTACTACTTGATGACTCTTTGTAATGACAGGTGCTACCATTACTGTCCCAACTATTTTGTTTTTGTTGCAAAAGGAAAGTCAGTAGGGTGACAGTATCGTTTTAAAATTTGATAATGGAAAAATAATAGCAACAATAGGTACAGGCCTACAGCAGCCCACACAAAGTGACCTGCAGTGGCCGGAAGCAACCCGCAGTGGCCCGCAACCTGCACAATAGTTACACTGGTAGGATGGTCATACCTTAAAGAAAAGTCAGTAGGGTGATTATAACTTAAAGAAAAGTCAGTAGGGTGATTATAACTTAGGGGAAAGTCAGTAGGATGATTATAGCTTAGAGCAAAGTCAGTAGGGTGATTACAGACAAAAAGATGAAAGATAGAAAATCAGAAATTGGGTGGGGTCCAGGGTGAGATGGGAAGGGGATTGGGAAAGGCCTTTATATTAGAGAGAACATTTGCATAAAAGCATGACCTACATGTAGTGAATGGTATCAATTAGTATGATTTAACCCCTTGGTATGTCACTACCCAATGTTAATTACATTTAGTTGAATATTTATACAAGTATGTAGTCATTATAGATTACTACATTGTTACATGACTTTCAAAGAACACAACAGGCATACTTTCATGGTTAACTGGTTGGCAGGTTTGTCGATAATTTCCCTCAAAATAAAGTGGTACAGTACAGAGACAGTCTTTTGGATAGGGCTGGTTGCTTAGAGTTATTAAAGTATAAACATTTACAAATTGAAAAAATGAAAACAGGGATGAAAACTAAAGGAACTGAAAAAACTACTAATAGGCATGGGCTAGTGGTGATAATGTACCTACATTTGTTAGTGTGTTAGTAGTGTGTCTATGATTCCATCTACAAAATGAAATTATTAGTAGTCTGCCAATCTACATAATGTACAAACATGTTAAGATAAAAATAGGTGATGTTTTTTGAGTAACCCGTCTAAGAACTAATTATACTACTGAGGTGTAGTAAATCTATGATGTAAACAAAATATACATGTCTTTCTCTACCATATCTATGATGTAAACAAAATATACATCTCTTTCTCTACCATATATATGATGTAAACAAAATATACATGTCTTTCTCTATCATATCTATGATGTAAACAAAATATACATGTCTTTCTCTACCATATCTATGATGTAAACAAAATATACATCTCTTTCTCTACCATATCTATGATGTAAACAAAATATACATCTCTTTCTCTACCATATCTATGATGTAAACAAAATATACATCTCTTTCTCTACCATATCTATGATGTAAACAAAATATACATCTCTTTCTCTACCATATCTATGATGTAAACAAAATATACATCTCTTTCTCTACCATATCTATGATGTAAACAAAATATACATCTCTTTCTCTACCATATCTATGATGTAAACAAAATATACATCTCTTTCTCTACCATATCTATGATGTAAACAAAATATACATGTCTTTCTCTACCATATCTATGACATAAACAAAATATACATCTATTTCTCTACCATATCTATGATGTAAACAAAATATACATCTCTTTCTCTACCATATCTATGACATAAACAAAATATACATCTCTTTCTCTACCATATCTATGACATAAACAAAATATACATCTTTTTCTCTATCATATCTATGATGTAAACAAAATATACATCTCTTTCTCTATCATATTTAACCAGGTGTTTATAGAGCTGGCTGACTGACTCTAGTAGCGCTTGCCTTCTTCAGCTTATCAAGTTGTTATTTTAACCAAACCATCCAACAGCATTATCATATTTTATATTTAATTTGCATGCATTACTTATAAATTACATGTCAATAATCACACTTCAAACCTAGTTCTAGGTACAGCTACTTTAGTGTTAGTAATAGCTCTAAATGTCAAACTATGTATAGTAAGTCTAATTCAAGTTTTCGTATGTAGTCTGTATCATGCCTAATACTGTCTGAGTAAAAAAGAGAAACAAATGTTTTATTTGGTGTGGCCTGAATTCCATAGTGAAGACAGCCTAACTAAGGCAAGCTGTATCCAGTTTATAATACTTGCCAATTACTAGGCCAATCAACATCTGATTTGATTGATAGTGGTTGCTAAGCACTCACCAAGTCTACTTTGACCAGTATTTAACTTTTGTGTTAAGTCTTGCTGGGCAAGCTGAGTAACTGTAGTATTTGGAGTACTCAGTAATGACATCCATTGGACAGACTTGACAACTACAAAGGTTCTCTTAATCAATGTCTATCATTTTTAGCACAACTGACCTGATAACAACTTAAAGTCAAAAACCGCCAGACTGATTGCCATGATATTTGGGGTGTCTAGTTCGGAAATTGTTCAAATCAAAATGATCTTACCATCGGTGTGTGATTTGGCAAAAAATGTGATTTTTGGTCAAAAATTTAAACTCCAAAACTACTTGGCAGATTGGTCTGAAATTTGGTAGGAACGTTCTTATAGGTGTGTAGATTTTGAATTGTTCATGACATGATGATCTCATCAGTGATATGCATATTAGGGATAAAAGTGTGTTGTTTTTGTCAAAACTCTGTACATGTAACTCCAAAAGTGCTTGGCTGAAATTTCACAGGGATGTTTCTGGGGATGTACAAAGCAAGTGATATTAATAATCCGAATAGCAATATGCAAATTAGGGTAAAAAAGTATGATTTTTCATGAAATGTCTGTCAGGAATATTTAGGCAGATAGAAGTAAAAATGTATACAGAAATTGTTGTTTTACTGATTTTATTACTAAATCCATTACAATTTTTATTGGGTATGAAATATATAACAAGTTTATGTGAATGGCACTAGAATTAATCTTTCCTTGAGGTTGCTTGGAAACATTCTCTTCCTAACATAAAAACTGAACTACAGGTTGGTTCAAGGTCTGTCTACAAATGTATCTGTCTTTGTCTGTCTCTGTCTGTCTGTCTGTCTGTCTGTCTGTCTGTCTGTCTGTCTGTCTGTCTGTCTGTCTGTCTGTCTGTCTGTCTGTCTGTCTGTCTGTCTGTCTTGTAGATGACACAATTGATTTTGGTATTGAACTTTACCTCTCAAACTACTGGGGAAGAAATTTGATTAATGATTCTAAAATTGTTAGTCTGCAGATTGTGAGTGTCTCATACTTATGTAATTGCCCTAGCAACCATGACTATGCCCTTAGCAACAGTCAAATGATAGGTTTTTTAGCACAACTGAAGTAAGAGAGAGAAAGTGTGTGTGTGTGTGTGTGTGTGTGTGTGTGTGTGTGTGTGTGTGTGTGTGTGTGTGTGTGTGTGTGTGTGTGTGTGTGTGTGTGTGTGTGTGTATGTGTGTATGTAAACGACTTAAAGTTAAAAACTGCCAGACTGATTGCCTTAGTATTTGATGGGAGCATTACTTAGGGCATGTAGATGGAAAATTGTTCAAATGAAAATGATCACATCAGAAATGTGTGTTTTGGCTCACAAAAATGTGATTTTGGTCTAAAAACTTAAACTCCAAAACTACTTGGCAGATGTATGAACTGAACTGTTTCCTGATAACTTCTAGACATATGCATGGTAAATACCCTTAGCAACAAGACCACAACCATAGCAACAGGTAAACAATTATATAATGCCAAATAACACTGGTGACGGAAGGTAAATAATAAACATTGTAAAATTGTATGTAGATATGCCTAGCAACAAGACCACACCCATAGCAACATTAAATGATGGTGTATATTGCAGATGTAACGCCATGGATGGGTGGCATGGGAATAAATTTTCAAAAAATGTATGGTAATATGTCTAGCAACAAGACCCACATAATCGTTACAGAAAATTAATGTGTACTGTCAACAATTGTGCTACAATACCATTGGGGCTTTTATTATACCTTTTTATGGGTCAATATAATTCATAGTATTAAAGGAATAGAAGTCAATATAGGATTTATTTGATAGTACATGTATCTTATCACATGAGTGTGGAGTGTGTCATATACATGTACTGTATAGTTGGTCATTTTGTTATCATCTATATACCTGTATACATCTGTACTAAATGGATCAAGTACCAAACACTGTGTATCTGTCTTTCTCAATTAGACTAATCCATTACATGTACATAATAGTGTAGAATTATATAAATCATTAAATGTCAGTGAAAATAGGGCAGTCATTCACCCCTTTCCTTATCACTTGGTCTAGTCCATTACATATATAATACTCTGACTGCACCATCATGTCTAAGTAGTTAGGGGAGTTCTAATACTTGATAGTCTAACATACATCATATAGACAATTATGGCATGTACCATGTACATCATATAGACAATTATGGCATGTACCATGTACATCATATAGACAATTATGGCATGTACCATGTACATCATATAGACAATTATGGCATGTACCATGTACATCATATAGACAATTATGGCATGTACCACATACATCATATAGACAATTATGGCATGTACCATGTACATCATAATGGGGATCAGATAATATATACACTAAATGGTGTTCATTTCAATTGTTAGTTAAACACTTATAATTCATTTAATATTTTGAAAAAAAAGGTCATCCACCCCACCTGTTGATAAAAAAAGGTCATCCACCCCACCTGTTGATAATAAAAGGTCATCCACCCCACCTGTTGATAATAAAAGGTCATCCACCCCACCTGTTGATAATAAAATACTGTGTGAATGAAAGATACCAAATTAAGACACTTAGCTGACTTTAATACTACAAGTCATGTAATCTCAGGATTAGTGAGTAAATAGTAATCTCAGGATTAGTGAGTAAATAGTAATCTCAGGATTAGTGAGTAAATAGTAATCTCAGGATTAGTGAGTAAATAGTAATCTCAGGATTAGTGAGTAAATAGTAATCTCAGGATTAGTGAGTAAATAGTAATCTCAGGATTAGTGAGTAAATAGTAATCTCAGGATTAGTGAGTAAATAGTAATCTCAGGATTAGTGAGTAAATAGTAATCTCAGGATTAGTGAGTAAATAGTAATCTCAGGATTAGTGAGTAAATAGTAATCTCAGGATTAGTGAGTAAATAGTAATCTCAGGATTAGTGAGTAAATAGTAATCTCAGTATTAGTGGGTAAATAGTAATCTCAGGATTAGTGAGTAAATAGTAATCTCAGGATTAGTGAGTAAATAGTAATCTCAGGATTAGTGAGTAAATAGTAATCTCAGGATTAGTGAGTAAATAGTAATCTCAGTATTAGTGAGTAAATAGTAATCTCAGTATTAGTGGGTAAATAGTAATCTCAGGATTAGTAAGTAAATAGTAATCTCAGGATTAGTATGTAAATAGTAATCTCAGTATTAGTATGTAAATAGTAATCTCAGTATTAGTGAGTAAATAGTAATCTCAGGATTAGTAAGTAAATAGTAATCTCAGTATTAGTGAGTAAATTGTAATCTCAGTATTAGTGAGTAAATAGTAATCTCAGGATTAGTGAGTAAATAGTAATCTCAGGATTAGTGAGTAAATAGCAATCTCAGTATTAGTATGTAAATAGCAATCTCAGTATTAGTATGTAAATAGTAATCTCAGGATTAGTGAGTAAATAGTAATCTCAGTATTAGTATGTAAATAGTAATCTCAGTATTAGTATGTAAATAGTAATCTCAGGATTAGTATGTAAATAGTAATCTCAGGATTAGTGAGTAAATAGTAATCTCAGGATTAGTATGTAAATAGTAATCTCAGTATTAGTATGTAAATAGTAATCTCAGGATTAGTGAGTAAATAGTAATCTCAGGATTAGTATGTAAATAGTAATCTCAGGATTAGTGAGTAAATTGTAATCTCAGGATTAGTGAGTAAATAGTAATCTCAGGATTAGTATGTAAATAGTAATCTCAGGATTAGTGAGTAAATAGTAATCTCAGTATTAATATGTAAATAGTAATCTCAGGATTAGTGAGTAAATAGTAATCTCAGTATTAGTATGTAAATAGTAATCTCAGTATTAGTATGTAAATAGTAATCTCAGGATTAGTGAGTAAATAGTAATCTCAGTATTAGTATGTAAATAGTAATCTCAGGATTAGTGAGTAAATAGTAATCTCAGGATTAGTGAGTAAATAGTAATCTCAGGATTAGTGAGTAAATAGTAATCTCAGTATTAGTATGTAAATAGTAATCTCAGGATTAGTGAGTAAATAGTAATCTCAGGATTAGTGAGTAAATAGTAATCTCAGTATTAGTGAGTAAATAGTAATCTCAGGATTAGTGAGTAAATAGTAATCTCAGTATTAGTGAGTAAATAGTAATCTCAGGATTAGTGAGTAAATAGTAATCTCAGGATTAGTGAGTAAATAGTAATCTCAGGATTAGTATGTAAATAGTAATCTCATGATTAGTGAGTAAATAGTAATCTCAGTATTAGTATGTAAATAGTAATCTCAGGATTAGTGAGTAAATAGTAATCTCAGGATTAGTGAGTAAATAGTAATCTCATGATTAGTGAGTAAATAGTAATCTCAGGATTAGTAATTAAATAGTAATCTCAGTATTAGTGAGTAAATAGTAATCTCAGGATTAGTGAGTAAATAGTAATCTCAGGATTAGTGTGTAAATAGTAATCTCAGGATTAGTGAGTAAATAGTAATCTCAGGATTAGTGAGTAAATAGTAATCTCAGTATTAGTGAGTAAATTGTAATCTCAGGATTAGTGAGTAAATAGTAATCTCAGGATTAGTGAGTAAATAGTAATCTCAGGATTAGTGAGTAAATAGTTATCTCAGGATTAGTGAGTAAATAGTTAGTGTTACATTGCATGATCAGTATTTCTATTTAAGCATTCTCAGTGTCACCCCTGATTTAAAACGATTCATTGTTGAGTATTCTAGCTGTGTATAGAAGTGATGACTAAACATAACAATATTAATATAAATGGCAATGTATGAACTGAACTGTTTCCTGATAACTTCTAGACATATGCACAGTAAATGAAACTGTCAGTTTAGGTGGGTAAATTAATGTATAGTTGATAACCAAGTGAGATATATTAACTTAAAACCTAAAACAGAAATAGTAGAAGTACATTGTACATTGCACAGGGTATAAATCTACAAAACTATACACGTCTTCATACGTAGATTTCATTCTACATTAGAAAGTTGTAAAAAATCTATACTACATGTACAAATATCTATAACCAATATATGCTCTATGTATCTATAACCAATATATACTCTATGTATCTATAACTGATCTATACTCTATGTATCTATAACCAATATATACTCTATGTATCTATAACCGATCTATACTCTATGTATCTATAACTGATCTATACTCTATGTATCTATAACTGATATATACTCTATGTATCTATAACCAATATATACTCTATGTATCTATAACCAATGTATACTCTATGTATCTATAACCAATATATACTCTATGTATCTATAACCAATATATACTCTATGTATCTATAACAATATATACTCTATGTATCTATAACCAATGTATACTCTATGTATCTATAACCAATGTATACTCTATATGTATCTATAACCGATCTATACTCTATGTATCTATAACTGATCTATGCTATATATATATAACCAATCTATACTCTATGTATCTATAGCCAATCTATACTCTATGTATATATAACCAATCTATGCTGTATGTATCTATAACCAATCTATACTCTATGTATATATAACCAATCTATACTCTATGTATATATAACCAATCTATACTCTATGTATCTATAACCAATCTATACTCTGTATATATAACCAATCTATGCTAAATGTATCTGTAACTTATCTATATTGTATATTTAACCAATCTACATGTATACTCATATCTATAACCAGTCTATACTACATATATCAAAATCTAATCTATACTGTATGTATATATAACCAATCTATACTCTATGTATCTATAACCAATCTATGCTACATGTATCTATAACCAATCTATATTGTATCTATAACCAAACTATACTAGATATATCTATAACCAAGCTATACTCTATGTATCTATAACCAACCTATGCTACATATATCTATAACCAAACTATACTACATATATCTATAACCAATCTATACTACATATATCTATAACCAAACTATACTACATATATCTATAACCAATCCTCACTTTAATAACCTCACTTTAAACACCCCTCCTCACTTAAACACTTGTCTTCCTATCATGAGCAATAAATGCAATACCCCTCTCAATTAAAAGAATCACTCCCCATACCTAATAATACATAAAATATCACCATCCCCATTGCTAGCAATACATGCAATACCCCTCTTGATTAAAATGACACCCTCCCCACTGCTCATAATACATGCAGTATTCCTGTAAATTAAAATGTCACCCTCCCCATGCCTACTGTAGTACATGCAATACCCCTCTAGATTAAAATACCACTCTCCCTGTAACTAGTAATACATACAGTACCCCTTTAGATTAAACTCCACTCTTCCCGTATCTAGTAATACATACAGTACCCCTCTAGATTAGAACACCACTCTCTCCGTATCTAGTAATACATATGATACCCCTCTAGATTAGAAGACCACTGTACCTACATGTAGTAGGATCTCAATCTCAAATGACAATATTTACTAAATCTACTTGGATTACCTGTAATCCTATTCCTTTCATTCACAAAGCAGGTTTTGTAGATTATCTACTTATTTTGTACTTAGAGTCAATGATAATTTCTGGATTACTTTTCAAACTATTTATGTTGAGACTTGGTCTATATCGTCATTTCTGTCATCCAACAATTTAATTGACTTGAAGAGAAATTTAAGTAACTGAGAAATAGTTTTATGAATAAATTGTACAAATGTGAACTGTATAGATGTATATAAAAAGAGTGTATTTTGACAGCCGAGATATTGTAGGACACATGTCTATGTTGACATAGTGAGTAGACACAATGCATATGTAAACTGTATTGTTGTGTAAAGTAAAACTTGTACAAGTGAGACTGTGATATATTAGAGATAGAACAGTAATGGTTCTAAATATCTGTTAAGATATTCTTCTTATGATTGCTCCAGATATAAGAAATTTTCGCCATTATCAGTGAAAGTCAAGATGAGGTCGAGATGTTTGGAAGAACGTTTGTGTTGCTAGGCAACCCTTCTTCCATCCTAGAACTATGGTGACCCCATGCATAGGGAGGCAGCTGTGTTGTGCCATTCATACATGTACAACAGTTGATATAGTCTGAGGTAGTGTTAGAGGGGAGACACATGCCTGCTGCATTGCGTCCTTCTCTTTGTGCACAATGCCGTGCATATTGTGCTGTATTCTATTTGTAGTAAATAGCCCATTAAGGGAGCATGCAGATTGTGAACAAGTAACCTTATGTAGCAGCAAATGAAAGGTTAGGATGGTAAACTATCAAACATGCAACCACTGTACATTATATCCCGCATGTTCAAATTCACTTTTATTCAGTAAGCTGATAGGTGCCACGTGTGCAGTTGTTCTTGGAGATACATACAATGGAAGGCCTTCAACACCAAAATACCACACAACAAAATGTTGTTGGTTTAATATGTCATGGTGATATTGGCAATGATACCTTTTAACAACTTTGTACAAAGTCTGGTCTTACACTCTTCAAATTTACTATCATTCTTCAAATATACTATGATAATTGTACCCAGGCAAACTAGAAAAATGATATTTTTGATATGTCACTGGTAGTAACGTCACGTTTCCAAACAATTTCATAATTAAAGTTATACGACAGAAATATGACAAGTCTTGTGTCTGCAGGTACTCTTAAGTTTTATGCTCATCAAATTGTGCTACAGAGAAAGAATAAATATATCAATATTAATAAATATATCTATGTGTGGACAATTTAAACTCAAAAACTACCAGACCAATTGCCTTGGTATTTGGTGAGGACATTACTTTTGGTGTCTAGTTTGGAAATTGTTCAAAGCAAAATGTTCACATCACAGGTATGTGATTTGGGTAAAAAAATGACATTTTTGGTCAAAAAACTTTGGTTAAAATGCTCATAGGGGTGTGTAAATTGAGATTTGTTCATAACATGATGATTCCATCAGTAATATGCAAATTAGGGCTAAAAAAGTGTCTTTTTGGTCAAAAATCTTTAATTGCAAAACTATTGTCAGATTGGACCGAAATTTAATGTGGTTGTATTTGGGGGTGTATAGATGAAGAAGTATTAAGCATGTAATGATCTCATCAGTGATATGCAAATTAGGTGTAAAAATGTGAAGTTCGATCAAAAACTTATATCTCAAAAAGTACTTGGTCAATGAGACTGAAATTTGGTGAAATGTTTCTAGAAGTGATATAATTGCCCTAGCAACCATGACCATGCCCTTAGCTATAACCAAATGCCAGTATGATATGTTGCAACAATGTATGCAAATATCCTTAGCAACCTTGACCACGCCCATAGCAACAGCCAAACAATTGTGTATATAACAAAAATAATGAATTCTTAGACAACGGAACAAACATTCAAAAAGTGTATGCAAATGTGCCTAGCAACAAGACCATGCCCATAGCTACAGCCAAACGGTACAGTTGTGCTACAATGCGATTGGCGCTATTTTTAGCACAACTGAACTGAGGTACAGTAGTGCTATAGGGATTGCCTGGCGTCTGTCTTTCTGTGTGTGTGTGTGTGTGTGTGTGTGTGTGTGTGTGTGTGTGTGTGTGTGTGTGTGTGTGTGTGTGTATGTGTGTGTATGTGTGTGTGTGTGTGTGTGTGTGTGTGTGTGTGTGTGTGTGTGTGTGTGTGTGTGTGTGTGTGTGTGTGTGTGTGTGTGTGTGTGTGTGTGTGTGTGTAAACAACTTAAAGTCAAAAACTGCCAGACTGATTGTCATGGTATTTGGTGGGTGTAATACCTTGGGTGTCTAGTTGGTAAATTGTTCAAATCAAAATGATCTTACCACCGTTTTGTGATTTGGGTAAAAAAATGTGAGTTTTGGTCGAAAAACATCAACTCAAAAACTACTGGGCAGATTGGGCTGAAATTTGGGTGAAACATTCTTTGAGTGTTTTTACTAAGAATTGTTCAGTGATATGCAAATTAGGGCTAAAAATGTGTCTCTTTGGTTAAAAATCTATAATTCCAAAACCACTGAGCAGATTGGGCTGAAATTTAATGGAAATGCATTTAGGGATGTATGGACGAAGATATGTTAAGCACAGAATGATTCCATGAGTGATATGGAATTAAGGTGTAAAAATGTGAATTTTGGTCAAAAACTTATATCTCAAAAAGTACTAAGTGAATGAGTTTGAAACTTGGTGAGATGTTTCTAAAAGTGTTATCCCAAGGGATTCTCTATCATTGCTTTTCCTTAAAAATCTTCAACTCTGAAATTACCCAGTAGATTGAGCTTAACTTTGTTGAGAATGTGTAGATTTGTCTAATAGCTAACACAGTGAGAACAGTACATTGTTAATTAGCTATAATGTCTACTTTACTATTTCCTCTGGTGGTAAAATGTGTAGCATGGCCAGTTTGGTTTATGACTGGATTGTGTAATATGTTGTAAGACAGCTGTTTCATCACCTACCCATATAAACTGAATGTAGCTTGTGTTTAAAATATTACAATAAGACAACCAAGAAAGTTAAACCTGTTACATTGGTATGACTTGGTTTCAAATTGATTTAAAAAAATAAAGAAGTACAAAACCTTGTAGACACATCCCTTTAAAATTTGATTAGGATGTTGCTATACTTGTCTTGTACACTTCCAACATAGGATGGCTGGATTATGATGATGGAAATTAGGTATGAAAATTTTGTTTTGGTTACAACTTTAAATCTTCAAAAAATTATATATATAATCTATCATTGCCCTGAACATGAAGTTGTGCGGCAACGCAATATTTGCGCTATTTTTTAATTTCAATTCATCATGATTCCACACCCTAGTATTTTGTACTAATAGCAATCAATACAAGCTGAGTAGTTTGTAAAATTGATATGCAGTTGTTTGATCACATTCACTTTTAAATACTTGTCAGTATATTCTAAAGTTGTACATTGTCAATGATCACTTTCTAAACTTTGTGTTAAATTAGTCTCTTTTAACCAATTCTTGTGATATCAAACCATTTCTTAAACCGTCACAAGTTATGAGTTAGTAGCATACAGGTGCTATGTGAATGACCCATGTCTATCTATGCATCCATTGACAGTACTATCTCTGACACTCACAACTCACTATCGATATATGCATCCATCCATTGACAGTACTATCTCTGACACTCACAACTCAATATCGATATATGCATCCATCCATTGACAGTACTATCTCTGACACTCACAACTCACTATCGATATATGCATCCATCCATTGACAGTACTATCTCTGACACTCACAACTCACTATCGATATATGCATCCATCCATTGACAGTACTATCTCTGACACTCACAACTCACTATCGATATATGCATCCATCCATTGACAGTACTATCTCTGACACTCACAACTCAGTTTCAACCAATACTATAGGCTATATGTACACACCATTTATAATTTTGTGATCATGACTTATGGCTGATCAGAGCAAAGTTTGTTGATGAAAAATCAACATTTTGAACAATAATGCAAGAAGTTTAATACATAGAGACTCCATTCAAGTGTCTATACCCATATTATGAAAGGTAAGCTTTCTCGTAAGACACGTTGACCTTGAACGTTGACCTTGACCTTCAACTTCAATGGCAATTTGCCAGCTAACTTCACTAATTTTATGTATATGGCAATTTGCCAGCTAACTTCACTAATTTTATATATATGGCAATTTGCCAGCTAACTTCACTAATTTTATATATATGGCAATTTGCCAGCTAACTTCACTAATTTTATGTATATGGCAATTTGCCAGCTAACTTCACTAATTTTATGTATATGGCAATTTGCCAGCTAACTTCACTAATTTTATGTATATGGCAATTTGCCAGCTAAGTTCACTAATTTTATGTATATGGCAATTTGCCAGCTAAGTTCACTAATTTTATGTATATGGCAATTTGCCAGCTAAGTTCACTAATTTTATGTATATGGCAATTTGCCAGCTAAGTTCACTAATTTTATGTATATGGCAATTTGCCAGCTAAGTTCACTAATTTTATGTATATGGCAATTTGCCAGCTAAGTTCACTAATTTTATGTATATGGCAATTTGCCAGCTAACTTCACTAATTTTATGTATATGGCAATTTGCCAGCTAACTTCACTAATTTTATGTATATGGCAATTTGCCAGCTAATAAGTTCACTAATTTTATATATATGGCAATTTGCCAGCTAACTTCACTAATTTTATGTATATGGCAATTTGCCAGCTAAGTTCACTAATTTTATATATATGGCAATTTGCCAGCTAACTTCACTAATTTTATATATATGGCAATTTGCCAGCTAACTTCACTAATTTTATATATATGGCAATTTGCCAGCTAACTTCACTAATTTTATATATATGGCAATTTGCCAGCTAAGTTCACTAATTTTATGTATATGGCAATTTGCCAGCTAAGTTCACTAATTTTATGTATATGGCAATTTGCCAGCTAAGTTCACTAATTTTATATATATGGCAATTTGCCAGCTAAGTTCACTAATTTTATGTATATGGCAATTTGCCAGCTAACTTCACTAATTTTATGTATAGAGATTCCATTTACATATCTGCACCTACATGTGTTGCCATACACTGGCCTTTGATTTTAATCTCCATCTTTAAGGTCAAACAAATAACAGTTTGTTCAATAGCTTTGAAAGTTTTGTACCTGGAGACACCATTAAACATCTATGCCAACATTGTTTATGGTAAGCTTCCTAGTTAGACATTAACCTTTGACATTGACCCTCAATTTCAAAGTTGACTTGCAATTTGCAAAATAACTTTGAAAGTTTTGTTCTCACAGGGTCACTAGTCCAGTATCTCCACCAACATTATGAGCAATGAGGTTTGTCAAGTTCATGACTTTAGCCTTCATATTGTCAAGGTCTAATAGCAATGTACTTCTTTACTTTTTTAAGTTTTACAAACTTAAGATAGACCATTTAAGTTTACATGTACATATTTTTAGAGATAACGTTTTGGTTTGGACCTTTGATCTTTAGATCTTTAGGGTAAAAAAGATTGAATTTTTAGACTCCATTTTTGTGACAACACTCAAATCAGAGAAAAACTGTGAACACATATAGTCAGACTGTTCTTGTTTTATAGATCACTGTTTCATATAGTCAATGGGTTTTTTTTTTAGTTATTCCTATGATGTGAGAATGAATAAATGTTTACGGACTGTTTATGAGATTTCTGCTCACAAAGTCAAAATATTTCTTGGAAGTGAATCGCAAAATTTTTGCCGACTTCTTGTCAGCATCGTCAGGAGTGTACTATAATGGGCTATTTCCTATAATGTTACACATTTACAGAGATTACCAACTAATTAGTCCCCACGGATGAAGTCCGGAACGGGGACTTATGGATTGGGTTCCGTCTGTCCGTGTGTCCATCAGTCTGTCCGTCCGTCTGTCCGTGCGTCCATCCGTCCGCAGCCGTTTCTTGGAGATGCCTGGACCGATTTTTTTCAAACTTCAGGGGCAACATGCTATGGCATACATATGCACGTCAATTTGTTTTATGATACGATCCAATATGGCCGCCTAGCAACCATTTTGTTTGCGAATTTTCCCTGTCTAAAGCCATAACTCAGACATGCTTGAACAGATCTCATTCAAAGTTGGTATTAGGACAGTGTTCTATGACATACATGTGCATATCCATTTTCTTTGTGATACGATCCAATATGGCTGCCTGGTAGCCATTTTGTTTGTGAATTTTCATGTCCAAAGCCATAACTCAGACATGCTTGAACAGATCTCATTCAAAGTTGGTATTAGGACAGTGTTCTATGACATACATGTGCATATCCATTTTCGTCGTGATACGATCCAATATGGCTGCCTGGCAGCCATTTTGTTTGTGAATTTTCCATGTCCAAAGCCATAACTCAAACTCCATTTTCATTGTGATATGATCCCCCATACCCAACCAATCCTTTATTGTTGGAGGCATATTCCATGTCCAACAAGCATACACAACATATCTAAGTCTGTTTGTTTTAGGTTCACAAATGTTGTTGCGTGATCAGAGTAGTGATAATTCCTTAAAACCCAATTATAGCAGGGACTATGTCATTCTCAATGACTTGTTATTATAGGACCATATTGGGCTATTTCCTATAATGTTACACATTTACAGAGATTACCAGCAAATTATTATAGGACCATATTCTTAAGATATCTATTAATAGCCCCATTTATTATTTTGTCTCTTCCAATGTACAGGAGTATTTTGAAGTTTAATGTGGATACATTTTTAGATCATTTTGTCCAAATGCACCATGACCTCATTTTTCTTCATGATTTCAACTGAGAATGGCTTGGCATTTTCTTGAACAAAGGAACTGCAGAAGTTTAAGAGATGTGTTGATAAAGTTTAAAATTTCATGTTATATTGCTAGAAATTTGAAGAATCTTTTTTTTTCTTGCATGGTTAAATAATTAACACGGTGTTACTAATCCTTTTAATTCTTTCAAGTTGGAACATTTTGTGTTGTCTGGTTACTGAACATTTGGTAGTGCAAAATAACAGTAGAAAAACAATAGTTGTGTGAAATGTGTGCTATAATTCACTCCAGGAGCACAGCTTTTATCAAAAGACAATATTACATGTAAAAGAAAATTTTGAATTTATTCTTGTTTTGTTTTGTGCTCTCCCAGGAAGTCTTTTATGGTATAGTATTCGTGATGAAAATGGTGGTGTAACGACACCTGTTTCAAGTTGATCTTTAAATGCACATTATTACAGCTTTGTTGTACTGACCAATCAGAATTGAACCCTCCAAGGTGGTCAACTCATCTTTAGCACACTTTAATCATTTTTTCTTTGTGCAACTTAGAGCAGCTGTAAGAAAAACAAAAATTGGTAAAGGGTGGTGAGAACAAAACCTTCTGACTGTGTGGACAAGGAAAACAATACACTTCTTTGGGGAGGGATCTCTTTGACGGAAAAGACCCCCAGCTAGAATATGTATACTTTTTAGAAAAACCTATGTTTTCAAATGATTTAAAGCATACACACACATTAAAATGAATAATATAGCATGTAGGTAGGCAAGTCATACAGGATAATACAGTACAATAGTAATCAATATACAAAACATGAAGTCTAAATTAATGACAGTATGTTTAGAAACTGTGTATATATAAAAACTGTTAGAATCTTGGGTAGATTATCAAATATTGATATTAAGAGATATTAGAATCTTGTGTAGATTATCAGATTGAGAGATATTAGAATCTTGGGTAGATTATCAGATTGAGATATGTTAGAATCTTGGGTAGATTATCAGATTGAGAGATGTTAGAATCTTGGGTAGATTATCAGATTGAGAGATGTTAGAATCTTGGGTAGATTATCAGATTGAGGGATGTTAGAATCTTGGGTAGATTATCAGATTGAGGGATGTTAGAATCTTGGGTAGATTATCAGATTGAGAGATGTTAGAATCTTGGGGAGATTATCAGATTTAGATATGTTAGAATCTTGGGTAGATTATCAGATTGAGAGATATTAGAATCTTGGGTAGATTATCAGATTTAGAGATGTTAGAATCTTGGGTAGATTATCAGATTGAGGGATGTTAGAATCTTGGGTAGATTATCAGATTGAGAGATATTAGAATCATGGGTAGATTATCAGATTGAGGGATGTTAGAATCTTGGGGAGATTATCAGATTGAGGGATGTTAGAATCTTGGGTAGATTATCAGATTGAGAGATATTAGAATCTTGGGTAGATTATCAGATTGAGAGATGTTAGAATCTTGGGTAGATTATCAGATTGAGAGATGTTAGAATCTTGGGTAGATTATCAGATTGAGGGATGTTAGAATCTTGGGGAGATTATCAGATTGAGGGATGTTAGAATCTTGGGTAGATTATCAGATTGAGAGATGTTAGAATCTTGGGGAGATTATCAGATTTAGAGATGTTAGAATCTTGGGTAGATTATCAGATTGAGAGATGTTAGAATCTTGGGTAGATTATCAGATTGAGAGATGTTAGAATCATGGGGAGATTATCAGATTGAGATATGTTAGAATCTTGGGGAGATTATCAGATTGAGAGATGTTAGAATCATGGGGAGATTATCAGATTGAAATATGTTAGAATCTTGGGTAGATTATCAGATTGAGGGATGTTAGAATCTTGGGTAGATTATCAGATTGACAGATATTAGAATCATGGGTAGATTATCAGATTGAGAGATATTAGAATCTTGGGTAGATTATCAGATTGAGAGATGTTAGAATCTTGGGTAGATTATCAGATTGAGAGATGTTAGAATCTTGGGTAGATTATCAGATTTAGAGATGTTAGAATCTTGGGGAGATTATCAGATTGAGAGATATTAGAATCTTGGGTAGATTATCAGATTTAGAGATGTTAGAATCTTGGGGAGATTATCAGATTGAGAGATGTTAGAATCTTGGGTAGATTATCAGATTGAGAGATATTAGAATCTTGGGGAGATTATCAGATTGAGAGATGTTAGAATCTTGGGTAGATTATCAGATTGAGAGATATTAGAATCTTGGGGAGATTATCAGATTGAGAGATATTAGAATCTTGGGTAGATTATCAGATTTAGAGATGTTAGAATCTTGGGTAGATTATCAGATTTAGAGATGTTAGAATCATGGGGAGATTATCAGATTGAGAGATGTTAGAATCTTGGGGAGATTATCAGATTGAGAGATATTAGAATCTTGGGTAGATTATCAAATATTGATATTGAGAGATGTTAGAATATTGGGGAGATTATCAGATTGAGAAATGTTAGAATATTGGTTACATTATCAGCTTGAGAGATGTTAGAATATTGGTTACATTATCAGCTTGCCAAGACAGGGTAACAGGTATATCAGAACATTGGCTTGTTGGTGGCCAGTCAGTTACATGTACCTCACGTGCCTCTCAGTCCCTCCACTGCAGTCAGGGTTTTCAAACCTGCTCAGATTTGGCCCTGGATTTGATGAAATATTTTTAAATTACTAGGTTTGTATGCTCAGTTTGACTCTACTAAACAACACAGGTTTTCCGTTGGTAGTCTGGTTTCCTCCTCGATGCACAAGTGGTGACTGTAGGTGAATTTTCAAATGTGATTTGGATTAATAAATATATACGATTGTTATTACATGTATACCACATAGTGACATACCACAAAACTGATGATGTAAAAACACATTGTAGTGATGTAGCACACACATTGTAGTGATGTAGCACACACATATACATGCAAACCACATATGGTCAAACTAACAAAAAAAGTCCAAAAATCATGATCTCTATCTACCTGTTTGAAAAGTCTTGTCCATAGATTTTCAACCAAATTTTAATAAAATGTAATGGATTTGAAGAGATCATTAGATAGATTTTAATGACATGTGGCATTTGACAAACAAAGTAAACCACATGTGTAGAGGGAATAGATGCAAGCCATTAGTATTCCCATTGGGAATTATTAAGAAAACTGAGTGTTATTAGCTGAAAACTTGATTTATTTGAGTCACTCTGACGTTATCAGTCAGAAGTGTCAAAGCGCTGGAACATAAAACCAAAAAACTGTCATTCTACGACTAGAATTGTGACACTGTGCCATCAATTTGTACACCAATTGACTAGCATGAGACGCCAACTTTTACCAATCGTACCGAGTTCCGGCAAAATCAAAACAGAACGTCCAGACACAGGTTGGTTTAGTTGTTAATGTTTGATCATGTATACTAAAATAATTGTGTAATGGTTACTCTAACAGAATGGCAGGGCAAATCTGATGAAAATTTACTGTCTCTTGTGCAAAATTTGCCAGTGATTTTGTGACATGGTAATGTTCGTGTGATGTACATTTGTAGTACCACCATCAACATGTGTGTATACATCTATAATACCACCATCAACGTGTGTATACATCTATAGTACCACCATCAACATGTGTATACATCTATAGTACCACCATCTACATCTGTGTATACATCTATAGTACCACCATCTACATGCATGTGTGTATATCTATAGTACCACCATCTACATGTGTCTATACATCTATAGTACCACCATCAACGTGTGTATACATCTATAGTACCACCATCAACATGTGTATACATCTATAGTACCACAATCAACATATGTGTATGTCTATAGTACCACCATCTACATGCATGCGTGTACATCTATAGTACCACCATCTACATGCATGTGTATATCTATAGTACCACCATCTACATGCATGTGTATATCTATAGTACCACCATCTACATGTGTCTATACATCTATTTTGTATAGTACCTCAGACCACTACATGTCACAATCAACAGGATATAGAATCTGATTTGATATTTGATAGTTATACTGGTACATGTCATGATGTAGGTAATGTTACCACTGGTTCCCTTACAGTGTTGTTATTAAGGGTGGTAGGTAAAATCCACCCAAGTTCCCAGTTTGGTGGGTATATTACCTTGGGTGTCTAGTTGGGAAATTGTTCAAGCCAAAATGATCTTACCACTGGTGTGTGATTTGGGTCCAAAAATGTGAGTTTTGGTCAAAAAACTTAAACTCCAAAACTACTCAGCAGATTGATCTGAAATTTGGTTGAAATGTTCTTAGAGGTGTTGAGATAAAAAATTGTTTGTGACATTATGATTCCATCAGTGATATACAAATTAGGTATAAAATTGTGTCTTTTTGGTCAAAAATCTTTAATTCCAAAACTACTGAGCAGATTAGGTTGAAATTTGGTTGGAATGTTCTTCAGGGTGTTTATATTAAGACTTGTTCATGACATGATGATCCCATCAGTGATATGCAAATTAGGTCTAAAAATGTGTCTTTTCTGTCAAAAATATATAGATCAAAAACTGCTGAGCAAATTGGGCTGAATTTAATGGGGATGCATCTTGGGATGTGCAGACGATAATCATAATGTGGTGATATCATCAGTTTAAGTCTAAAAATCTCAATTTTGGTTAAAACTTATATCTTGAAACTGCATGGTGAATGGGTTGGAACTCGGGGATGTTTCTGGAGGTATTATTCTGCAGTTATTGTTGAAAACATTTCAACACAATTGGCCCTAGCAACCATGACCACACCCTTAGCAACAGTGAAGTGACTGCATATACATAGATAACAACAGGGATGGGCAGGTAAGTGACTAAAGATTCAAAAAATGTATGCAAATATGCTTAGCAACAGGACCCATACCCATAGCTACAGCTAAATGATGGTTTATATACATGTAGCAAAGATGAAAAGTAGGACGGGTAGGCAAGTTAACAGGGTTCGCACGGTCCTAGAAAACCCTGGAATTTCAAACCCTCCCTGGAAAACCCTGGAAAAATGCTCCCTACCCCTGGAAAACCCTGGAAAATGATCGTGATCGATTAATATTGATGATTGACATCCCTATGCTTGAGCCACCCATTCATATGATTCACTACACCTAGTCTCGTAAATGTGAAATGGCGAAAATGTATTCAAAGTCTTTCACCACCATGGTGAATGACGCTGATTAAACCCAGACAGTCAACCGATCCTTCCACGAGACACTTTGCCCACAGACCGTGCCTATGTGTAGTTGAATGGGTGCTGCAATGTTTGTTTCGATCTTGCTACTCCGAGTCCAGTCGTCATTTCAGCGACATATTATTGTAACAGTCCCAGGGGGTAACAGTAGGTCTGTTAGCAAGATTATCATAACATTGTAGTGAGTATCACGGCATCACCAGCCTGATCACAACCATGATTAGAAATTGTTACAAGTTTGGCACACGAGTCGACATACTACAAGCTCACACATGGCAATACTAGGGCCTTGGGAAGTGCAGTTGAATTTCCGGGTTGTGGTAGTACAGTTTTGACTTTTATGTCATCGATAAATGGGTATTTGTTTTACATGTTCTAAAAGAATAAACTATGTTTGTCAGTACAGTACAGTAACATTCCTAAATGGTCAAGTTGAGTTGAGAAATCGCGATGTTCTGCAACACATGGCATCCGTATATAAACATCGAGACACAAGGGCTGAACATATTCAGTTATTCATAACTTGGAATTTCGTTATGTAAATGACATTTTTATTCAAAATTTTGAAGAAGTCACATCAAACTGTTCAATAATGAGGACAAACTTTAGTTTCAATTTGTTTGTTTGTATGGATATGTCTGAATCAATGCACCAGCTTGACGAAACGACTACTTATGGGATAGGACAGAGGTTTCTCCTTAGCATGCAGACGTGGCTCTGAAACCAACGTCTTGCTTAGTGTTGATTGTCTTTTAAATGTTTTGTGACATATTATGGGAACCTTTGTTACACATCAGATGCCATTCAAAAATATACTTTAGTGGTCAACAGCCCTGGAAAATGGCCAAAATCAATACGAATACGAAAAAAACCCTGGAAATTCATTTTGTTTTGCTTTACGTGTATGAACCCTGAGTTAATAAAGATTCCAAAAATGTATGCAAATATCCCTAGCAACCAGAGCATGTCCATAGCAACAGCCAAATACAGTTGTGCTACAACGCCATTGGCACTATTTTTAATGTCACCATGTGTATATATGGAGGACCATGCACCAACCATGGATGGTTTGATACCTAGCATTTTCCATTTAGTTTTATTCAAACATAATTATGATTGCCGTTTCAACATCAAAAATAGTTTTCAGCTTTAAAAAGAAATAAATGCATAAAATTACAAGGTATTTCCAGAAAGTATGAAACATACATGGAGCAATTAGATATCCAACTAACGATGATTATCACATCATGACAGTATCCATCACGTAGGGCCGGACTGCCCACGTTGTACAGACTAGTCGACTATGATGAATCGGGTTTGACTATGATGAACTTATTAGCGACAGTGATTGAACATGAAGGAAGGCACGAGTATCATCATTACCATTTTCCAGTTTTAGTTTAGTTCTTATTGAATATCATAATTCTGGTAGTTTTGCTGACATGACAATGTTTACTAAAATCATCACTATCAAAAAATGCTTATGAAGAGCTCCATAATGTACAGTAATTACATATCAATAAAAGATACATGTAATTTATTACCAATGGTAAACTGTCTACAACTTCTGTCATGGTCTACTGGGTCACTGTGTTAGTTGTTGGGGTGTGTACTACAAGGTGAAGTTTAAAGTGCATACAGAATAGAAGGTTCTATTTCAATGTTACCGTGTAGTCCATACTTTCAGCATGCTAGAACCACTTTGCATGCATGGCTAGTGCATAATTTGTGTTTATTCCATGGCTGAAGGACTTCAAATTGAATGTTGTGTGTTTCCTTTGTAATGCTTGTACCAGTCCTTTATCCAGCTGTCTTTTCTGCTAGCATAAGATGATCATACAATTCCTTGCCTGTAATTGATTTGTGGCACTGTATAAAGCCTCTTGGAACAATTGCTGCATTGAGTGCATCTGACATGTCTTTTCAATGGTTATAAGGCACTCAACTCTCATACTATCATTTTGCATGCATACCTTAGCCCTTCAGCTCTCATACCAAATGTTGTTGGCATATTTGGTCACTAGGGATAGTTGTTGTCAATATTTAGAAGCCAGCAGCAGTCAACCTACCACAGTACTCTTCAAGTTCAGTGAAAGTAGAATGGACTGCCATACTTTGAAATAGTGTAGAACTGTGTCATGTGTACTTTGTTGAAAACAAAGCAGCCATATATAATGAGATTAGAGGATTAAAGAATTCACCTTGCAAAGGGTGTCATTAGGCACACTACAAATAACATTAAACATACAACATAGACTTAGTTTCTCTCTAAGGCACCAAATACAAGTGGCCAGTCTGGGCTCATATTGAAGAATTCATAAGAATTAAAATAACATTTTAGATGTAGATTTGTAGATGTGGCAAAACAGGTTGAGATGACAGGTCAAAGTATTGATTGGGTCTTTCTTGTCCAACCAAAAGTGTAGAAACTACTGTATTGTAGAGCACAATTCTTGTCAAACTAAATGTGTATCACATGTACATAAAGGGCTTAAATGTATAGAGGTCAAGTCTTGTGAAACTAAAAGTAAAAGTCTATAAACTTCTACACAAGGACCAAACTTTGTAAAGATCGACCATGTCGTGTGAGCATCAAACAACCAAAATTTGTACTTGCACCATTTCTTCACTAATTGATACTGTATAGCCAGTGCCGTGATAAGCCATGTGGTATGTGTATAGCCAGTACTGTGATAAGCCATGTGGTATGTGTATAGCCAGTACTGTGATAAGCCATATGGTATGTGTATAGCCAGTGCCGTGATAAGCCATGTGGTATGTGTATAGCCAGTACTGTGATAAGTCTTGTGGTATGTGTATAGCCAGTGCCATGATAAGCCATGTGGTATGTGTATAGCCAGTACTGTGATAAGCCTTGTGGTATGTGTATAGCCAGTGCTGTGATAAGCCTTGTGGTATGTGTATAGCCAGTGCCGTGATAAGCCATGTGGTATGTGTATAGTCAGTGCCATGATAAGCCATGTGGTATGTGTATAGCCAGTACTGTGATAAGCCACGTGGTATGTGTATAGCCAGTACTGTGATAAGCCATGTGGTATGTGTATAGCCAGTGCCGTGATAAGCCATGTGGTATGTGTATAGCCAGTACTGTGATAAGCCATGTGGTATGTGTATAGCCAGTGCCGTGATAAGCCTTGTGGTATGTGTATAGCCAGTACTGTGATAAGCCATGTGGTATGTGTATAGCCAGTGCCGTGATAAGCCATGTGGTATGTGTATAGCCAGTGCCGTGATAAGCCATGTGGTATGTGTATAGCCAGTACTGTGATAAGCCATGTGGTATGTGTATAGCCAGTACTGTGATAAGCCATGTGGTATGTGTATAGCCAGTGCCATGATAAGCCATGTGGTATGTGTATAGCCAGTACTGTGATAAACCATGTGGTATGTGTATAGCCAGTACTATGATAAGCCATGTGGTATGTGTATAGCCAGTACTGTGATAAGCCATGTGGTATGTGTATAGCCAGTGCCGTGATAAGCCTTGTGGTATGTGTATAGCCAGTACTGTGATAAGCCATGTGGTATGTGTATAGCCAGTACTGTGATAAGCCATGTGGTATGTGTATAGCCAGTACTGTGATAAGCCATGTGGCATGTGTATAGCCAGTACTGTGATAAGCCATGTGGTATGTGTATAGCCAGTGCCGTGATAAGCCATGTGGTATGTGTATAGCCAGTACTGTGATAAGCCTTGTGGTATGTTTTTTGATTAAAGCATTTCTGACATTGTCTATTGTAATAGGTGTTAAATCAATTGTTCATATACACAGTTAAGGAGAATGTTGGAATGGTCCAAATCAATTTTGTAGAAAATCATGGTCTTATTTTGTACATATACACTTCTTGGAAAATGGGCAAAAACATGTTAGTTTTTTTAATACTATAGCAAACTTTGCCCTTGTTATTAGAGTTTGAACAAATCAACTCTACAGAGGTAATATGAAAAAGTCAAAAACTGTAATGACTCATAACAGTGAATACAAAATGATGTAACATCGGAAAACTTGAATTATTCATTAGTTACTACAATGTACAACTTTTGGATGATTTTATTCTTGTTCATAAATGAAGTGTTATTGTCAACATGATTAGAGCCATGGTGGTAGTTGTAGTCAACAGCCATGGTGGTAGTTGTAGTCAACAGCCATGGTGGTAGTTGTAGTCAACAGCCATGGTGGTAGTTGTAGTCAACAGCCATGGTGGTAGTTGTAGTCAACAGCCATGGTGGTAGTTGTAGTCAACAGCCATGGTGGTAGTTGTAGTCAACAGCCATGGTGGTAGTTGTAGTCAACATTACAATGAAGTTTATTGTTAATATTTATGAGACCGTTTACAGTCAATAACAAGAGTGTCCATTATTTGACTGATTTGGAAACTTTGTGTTATAGGATTGTGAAAAAACTGACAAATAAAAGGAAACTGAAATATTAGTGTGGTAAACATTTATGTAGTCTCATAGTTTGGAGGCATAACTTTTAAAAATGATTAAAAATAAAGACAATTTTTGTATGGAATTAGCATTGTAATAACTGTGTTGTTAAACATTAATGTAGAGGGTATCACAGTTTAGTGTATCTTTTAAATATTTTAAACATTTTAGTGCAGCTTTTGCAATTTTTAAACATTTTCAGCCAGTTGTTTTTAGCATATTAAGATAACTTTTATTTGTTTGGTTTCATCAAGTCAATGAAGTGCCACTAATGCTCAGGTTTCCATAATTTGGTGTAAATTGTGTATATAACCTTAAGAGCAATCCAACAGATAAAGTAATCAGTAAGTAAAACACTGTCAAAATGATAGACTCCTTTAACCAAAGGACCCATGTTATTATACAGTGCAGCTGTCAGCAGAGTTAGAACAAGACTTAGTTTTGTCTTCTGTCAAAGTTTGTGAAAAGGATTGTTTACTGAAATGAAAGGTAGAACAATCCATTGAGAAAAGAAGTAGGACACCTTTTCAAAAAAGTTATACTGTACAAATACTGAATGGTGAAATTCAGAAAACTATTCTAATGGACAACATAAAGTACACTATACTTTATACATAGAACAGTTAGATATAATGTAGGATGCTATAGAACAGTTAGATATAATATAGGATACTATAGAACAGTTAGATATAATATAGGATACTTAATAGAACAGTTAGATATAATATAGGATACTATAGAACAGTTAGATATAATGTAGGATACTATAGAACAGTTAGATATAATATAGGATACTATAGAACAGTTAGATATAATATAGGATACTATAGAACAGTTAGATATAATGTAGGATACTATAGAACAGTTAGATATAATGTAGGATACTATAGAACAGTTAGATATAATATAGGATACTATAGAACAGTTAGATATAATGTAGGATACTATAAAACAGTTAGATATAATATAGGATACTATAGAACAGTTAGATATAATGTAGGATACTATAGAACAGTTAGATATAATATAGGATGCTATAGAACAGTTAGATATAATGTAGGATACTATAGAACAGTTAGATATAATGTAGGATACTATAGAACAGTTAGATATAATGTAGGATACTAAAGAACAGTTAGATATAATGTAGGATACTATAGAACAGTTAGATATAATGTAGGATACTATAGAACAGTTAGATATAATGTAGGATACCATAGAACAGTTAGATATAATGTAGGATACTATAGAACAGTTAGATATAATGTAGGATACTATAGAACAGTTAGATATAATGTAGGATACTATAGAACAGTTAGATATAATGTAGGATACTATAGAACAGTTAGATATAATGTAGGATGCTATAGAACAGTTAGATATAATATAGGATACTATAGAACAGTTAGATATAATATAGGATACTATAGAACAGTTAGATATAATATAGGATACTTTATAGAACAGTTAAATATAATGTAGGATACTATAGAACAGTTAGATATAATATAGGATACTATAGAACAGTTAGATATAATGTAGGATACTATAGAACAGTTAGATATAATGTAGGATACTATAGAACAGTTAGATATAATGTAGGATACTATAGAACAGTTAGATATAATGTAGGATACTTAATAGAACAGTTAGATATAATATAGGATGCTATAGAACAGTTAGATATAATATAGGATACTATAGAACAGTTAGATATAATATAGGATACTTTATAGAACAGTTAGATATAATGTAGGATACTATAGAACAGTTAGATATAATGTAGGATACTATAGAACAGTTAGATATAATGTAGGATACTATAGAACAGTTAGATATAATATAGGATACTATAGAACAGTTAGATATAATGTAGGATACTATAGAACAGTTAGATATAATATAGGATACTTTATAGAACAGTTAAATATAATGTAGGATACTATAGAACAGTTAGATATAATGTAGGATACTTTATAGAACAGTTAAATATAATGTAGGATACTATAGAACAGTTAGATATAATGTAGGATACTATAGAACAGTTAGATATAATGTAGGATGCTATAGAACAGTTAGATATAATGTAGGATACTATAGAACAGTTAGATATAATGTAGGATACTATAGAACAGTTAGATATAATGTAGGATACTATAGAACAGTTAGATATAATGTAGGATACTATAGAACAGTTAGATATAATGTAGGATGCTATAGAACAGTTAGATATAATGTAGGATACTATAGAACAGTTAGATATAATGTAGGATACTTTATAGAACAGTTAGATATAATGTAGGATACTTTATAGAACAGTTAGATATAATGTAGGATACTATAGAACAGTTAGATATAATATAGGATGCTATAGAACAGTTAGATATAATGTAGGATACTATAGAACAGTTAGATATAATGTAGGATACTATAGAACAGTTAGATATAATGTAGGATACTATAGAACAGTTAGATATAATGTAGGATACTTTATAGAACAGTTAGATATAATGTAGGATACTTTATAGAACAGTTAGATATAATGTAGGATACTATAGAACAGTTAGATATAATGTAGGATACTATAGAACAGTTAGATATAATATAGGATACTATAGAACAGTTAGATATAATGTAGGATACTATAGAACAGTTAGATATAATGTAGGATACTATAGAACAGTTAGATATAATGTAGGATACTATAGAACAGTTAGATATAATGTAGGATACTATAGAAGAGTTAGATATAATGTAGGATACTATAGAACAGTTAGATATAATGTAGGATACTTAATAGAACAGTTAGATATAATATAGGATACTATAGAACAGTTAGATATAATGTAGGATACTATAGAACAGTTAGATATAATGTAGGATACTATAGAACAGTTAGATATAATGTAGGATACTTAATAGAACAGTTAGATATAATATAGGATACTATAGAACAGTTAGATATAATGTAGGATACTATAGAACAGTTAGATATAATGTAGGATACTTTATAGAACAGTTAGATATAATGTAGGATACTATAGAACAGTTAGATATAATATAGGATGCTATAGAACAGTTAGATATAATGTAGGATACTATAGAACAGTTAGATATAATGTAGGATACTATAGAACAGTTAGATATAATGTAGGATACTATAGAACAGTTAGATATAATGTAGGATACTATAGAACAGTTAGATATAATGTAGGATACTATAGAACAGTTAGATATAATGTAGGATACTATAGAACAGTTAGATATAATGTAGGATACTATAGAACAGTTAGATATAATATAGGATACTATAGAA
>NC_135554.1:3125000-3160374 GCF_964340395.1 Glandiceps talaboti
CAAACACTTATCATATATATGTATACTGACTAATGTAAATAAACACTTATCATATATATGTATACTGACTAATGTAAACAAACACTTATCATATATATGTATACTGACTAATGTAAACAAACACTTATCATATATATGTATACTGACTAATGTAAACAAACACTTATCATATATATGTATACTGACTAATGTAAATAAACACTTATCATATATATGTATACTGACTAATGTAAACAAACACTTATCATATTATGTATACTGACTAATGTAAACAAACACTTATTATATATATATATATATATATATATATATATATATATATATATATATATATATATATATATATATATATATATATATATATATATATATATATATATATACTGACTAACGTAAACAAACACTTATCATATACATGTATACTGACTTATGTAAACAAACACTTATTTTAGCATTACAAAGTATCACGTAGACACTTATAGTATAGACTTATCACATACACTTACATGTATAGTATAGACTTATCACATAGACACATATTATGGACTTATCACATAGACACTTATAGTATACACTTATCACATAGACACATAGTATAGACTCGTCACATAGACAGTGTTATAGTATACACTTATCACACACTTATAGTGTACATATCACCGACACTTATTGTATAGACTTATTAGACACTTATAGTATAGACTTATTAGACACTTATTGTGTAGACTTATCACATAGACACAAGTTTACATTTGTATAGTATACACTTATCACAGACACTTTTAGTATAGACTTATCAATTGTACAATAGAAAAAGTGAGTAGATGTACAAAGCTGTGTGATAACTGCTGTGTAGGTTGCATCACTACATTTGGTGCAGGTTTAGTAGTTATATAGTCCTATCTTATGCTATACTTGTACTCAGTATTTTATATCTTATTCCTTTCAGACACAACAGGATATGGACCACAGGCATATGGAATACATCCACAGTCAAACACTGCCCAGGGCTTGCAGCAAAGTGTTAGCAACCCCAACCTTTCACGACATGGTACACTGCCAGTACATAATGGTACCAACATACCTCTTCAGCAGCAGCAGCAACAGCAGACTGGTGGGCTTCAACGACAAGGAGGGGCACCATCGCTGTCTATCAACACTGCATCTCCTACCCCAAGTGATATCTCAAGCATACAGTTTGCAGCTCATAGTCAGTCAGTAACACCATCACACAGTGGCAGTACAGCCATGGCATTAACAATGTCAGCTAGCACGGCTAAGACAAGCACTGACAAGCAGTTTTTAGGACCACTTTCTAATGTTTCTATTAAACAAGAGTGGCAAAAATACCAGGTGCTTCCTGGACTATGTGGGCCAAGTTCAAACATTGGAAGTGAATTGGGTGATCAAAATTTTCCTCCCCCTGGGTCTGCATTGTCACATTACCCTAGCAGTAACACGTCCCTTTCACCTTTTCCTGTAGAGCTGTCACCTTCAGGGTCAAGTTTTGCAAGTCCTAGAGGCTCGGCAAGGTCATATTCAGCCCGATCAAAAAAGCGAGCATTATCGCTTTCACCACTTTCAACAGAGGGTTTCAACCTAAATGACATCATACGTACCAGTCCCACGTCACTGGTGTCATATATTAATGGGTCCAGGGGTTCTTCTTGCTCAGTTTCACCAGCACCAGGTCTTCAACCAGGCGAATATGGACATTTGTCGGTCAGAATCAGTCCTTTGTCACAGGGTTCATATAGTCATTCCAGCCTTCAGAGTGGGGGACACTCAAGACAGAGTAGCTTATCCCTACCACCACCTTATCCTGTTGTCAAGCACAGCCAAATATATGGTATGCCACCAGAGAGCAATAACACAGAGTACTCGCAGATAAATGATCAGCCGCAACAAACTGTAACCAACATGCAGGTACAAAGCCAATTAATCGTGCAACAGTACAGTGACATACAACAAGACTTTGTCAACCTAAACATTTACAAAAACCAAAGCATCAACAATTACCCACCAGCCTCTCTGCCATCATCTTTGCCAAACCAAATGCCCATGTCCATGCAAGGAACCGTCCCAACCACATGTGCTAGTTTGATTAGTCCACATGTACATCCACCACCATCGTACCAACAACACATGGAAACAAGTCAGGGGAGTATGCCACCACCTCCTCCTCCCCCTCCACTCCCACCTCCTCCGCCACCACCACCACCACCACCACCACAACAACAACAACAACTGTCTACCCCCCCTAGAACAGTAATTAAGACTGAACCTGGTGAGTGCAGTGAACAACAACAACAACAGTTACACGTTTGCAAATGGATTGACTGTAATGCTTTTTTTAATGAGCAAGATGATCTGGTCCGCCACATAGAAAAAGTACATATAGATCAGAGGAAGGGTGATGACTTTACTTGCTTCTGGCAGGGCTGCTCCAGAAAGTACAAACCTTTCAATGCCAGGTACAAACTGTTGATACACATGAGGGTCCATTCTGGTGAGAAACCCAACAAATGTACGGTAAGTGACCATTTTGATTTACATTTTCATCTCAATCAGAACTATGTTCAGTTCCATTGATTTTTTTATTCAGATTCTTTCATCAAAGTTCCACTCTGAATCATGTATATGTGTGGGCAACTGAATATTTTGCAAGATTTTCTTATATTGATAGTATTCATATAGGTTCAGTGTTTATTCTAAAACTCCAGGATCTTGTTATTTCATACAGTATAATTAAGATAGTCAAAAAATAGATTTGAAAACCAAAACCAACAGAAAAATCAGCCCCAGTGGGTACCACTTTGGGTTCTGCCCATGCATGAGTGCGCGTGGCAAAACTACTTGGCATATAGACCAGTCAGGAATTGATGGTAGTAATTCTAGTGACTTGGTATGTAGACCAATTCAGGAGTCAATGGTAGTAATTCTAGTGATATATAACAATGGTAAAATATTCAATACCAGATTATCTGATCCTTGACATGCAAATTAAGTTGGAAAAATGTTGTTTTTGGTCAAAGACTGTGAAATTAGGTTTTCGATAATTTTGTTGAAATAAGCAAGATGTTGTTTGTTCAATGCCTGACATTTTAGAAAATGTAAGTCCCTTAAGGTCCTATTACTGATACCAAATACAACATCAACACATCACGCTGATTATCACTTGTTAAGTCAGCCATTATTATGATAATTAGACAGGCCCACAGCTACAGATATATTATCAAGTACTGTATTTTTAAGCCAAGAACATGCAAATTATATATGAATATATGAATTGATTAAGTTGAATAATTACTGAATAGCCATTATGTGCTAGTAGTAAAGCTGAAGTCCATATAATTGATAGCCATTATGTGCTAGTAGTAAAGCTGAAGTCCATATAATTGATAGCCATTATGTGCTAGTAGTAAAGCTGAAGTCCATATAATTGATAGCCATTATGTGTTAGTAGTAAAGCTGAAGTCCATATAATTGATAGCCATTTCTTTTCATACTGCATAATACACACATTGTACTACAAATATAATACAATACAATACAATACATACATACAGTGCAATACAATACAATACATACAGTGCAATACATACAGTACAGTGCAATATAGTACAGTACAATACAGTACAATACAATACAATACAATGCAGTACAATGCATATCTTACAATTCAATGCAATACAGTACAATAAAGTACAATACATACAGTACAATACATACAGTACAATGTGATATAGTACACTACAATACAGTACAAAAGTGGAATAACATATTTTCAAATTGGTGGTAAGGAAGTATTCAATAGAAATATGATGCAAGCGGGCATCTGGTAACCAGGGGATCTTCTCGAAGCTACAAATAGAACTATTCCTTTCGAGGTGTGGGTAAATCGAGGTGTTTCTTGCAGGTACTTTTGTGTTTGGGCGGCGCTTGTAAATTTAATAAAAGCGGGCAAAATGCAACCTGTTAGAGGAAAAAACATTTCTCATTCCCAACTCTTGAGTTCCTCTTCAAAATATATCTATCAGTTTGTACTTAGCTCTAAACACATTACTTTCAAGAAACCTCGGATTTCTCAATTTACCATAAATACTAGAGAGAATACTGACTCAGAGGGGATGGATATTTATCTTCGACCACACATTGTATCAATGGATACCAAATCCAAGATCTTTCAACACACAAAGTTTTACAGAATTATCTTGCTGTTAATTATTGGCTCAAGAAATGGGGTATTACAAGTAGTGAAACCTGCTCATTTTGCTCAAATTACAGTGAAAGTATCCTTCACCTATTTTGTGAATTTGACCTAGTATTAGCTGGTTTTGGGGTATACTTTAAGACATGGTGGAACACGTTAACAAATGTACAAATTAATATCGACTGTGATGTAATTCTGTATGGGTCTACAAACTATACAGTTATTATTAATTACATTTTGATTCAAGCCAAGCAGTTTTTTTCCAGGCCAGAAGATCTGCAGTATTACCTTCATTCCATATTTTTATCGAACATCTCAAACAGTTGTATAAAATTGAAAAACAAATTGCTATTAGAAATAACAGGCAAGACAACTTTTATCAGAAATGGTCATTGCTAGATAATCTCAACTAAGGTATTTCTTTCAAGTTAACTTTAACAGATTCTTAGTTACCATGACTATGTCTAAATTATTTTTTGTAGCTAGGGATAGCATTGTTTGTTTGGTTGTGTGTTGTTTTTTCCTTCTCATATGTATTATAGTTCTTTTTCGTTTTTGTTTCTGTAATTAAAAAACAAAACAATACAATACAATACAATACAATATAGTACAATACATACCATACGGTACAATACAATACACTACAATACAGTAGAATGCAATACAATACAATACAGTACAATACATACCATACAATACAATACAATACAGTACAATACAGTACAATACAATACAATACAATACAATACAATACAATACAATACGATACAATACAATACAATACAATACATCTTTATTATCCCAACATGGGCAATTCCTTATGCGAAAGTAGAGAATAAAAAACCATACATGAAGAAATATTTTATAAAAGGTCACAATGAACATTACCAGATGTAAACTGAATGTCTTCCATAAGGGCAAAGTTTTGAGATTGTCGTTCATACAGACAATTGTTGGAATACAACAGAACATATGTAATAAGTTATTTTTCTCATTGATTGCTATTTGCTCATTGCTGTTAGTGATCTCCTGGCCAACCACAACATGTAGTGTGACATTTGTTGAGAATGTAAAAAAAAAAATAAGCGCACCGTCGTACCAAGAAACTATTTTTTCCTTTTTAGTGGCCTACAAAAATATGCCAATAATTTATTAAAACTAAAAGCTACATCAATAATATTTTCAGGACAAGTGCGCTTTGGTATCACAAATGCATGTATCAAATTATATTGAATTTGAAGTGTGTATTCTTGAGATATAGCCTAATTACCGAAAACCATTAATTATGTAAATTTCTCGTTAATATTCTTGGGATGTTTACCGAAACCTAATCAGTTCTTGACACTACTCTACAGAACACATGCAATAAATTTCATTTGAATTGAGCCAGTCATGTTTTAGAAAATGGTGATAAAGTCGCACCACTTTCGATGACATTTCCTGAAGAGAAACTATTTTTTTCTTTTTGTGGCCAATCGAAAATATGCCAATAACTTATTAAAACTAAAAGCTATATTAGTAATATTTTCAGGACAGGTGTGCTTTGGTATCACAAATGTGTGTACCAAGTTATAATGAATTTGAAGCGTGCATTCTTGAGATATAGCCTAATTACCGAAAGTCATTAATTACGTAAATTGCTCATTAATATTCACAGGATTTTTACCAAAACCTAATCAAGTCTGGCCATTACCCTACGGAATACGTCTTCAAAATTTCGTTTGAATTGAGCAAGCCGTTATGGAGAAAACGATGACACCGACAGACAGACAGACAGACAGACACACAGACATACAGACTTCCACCCATAAATATATCTCTTCCTTACGGAAGAAAAAATGTGTACAATAAATACAGTTCAAAAATGAAGAGACAATCACAAATTAAAACAAAAGGCAGATACGTGAAAACAATAGAACAATAAGTTACTACTCATTCCTGACTTGATTTAGTACGGAAATTACTGTCGGAATGAATGAATATTTAGCTCTCTTAGTTTTTGTCATTGGAACTCTATAGCCAACGGGATGGTAAAACTTCAAATTCTTGGTGAAGATGTTGATTAGTACTTTAATAGTATGGTCTTGGCTTTGGTCAAAACTTGACAAAGCTAGTCTGTTTGTTGTACACCAATGATTTTGCTACAGATGTTAATAACTCTACAAAGTCTGTTTTTGTTTTGTAGGGCTTTGTGTTTAGGTAAGTTTACCAACTATAGTGTATTATTATTTAATCTTATTAAGAAATAGAGGTAAAAGTTGTATTTAGTGTGATTGCTACATGCTATCAATTGTAGCTGTTAATGTTTCCATCAATCCAACAGTGCTAATAGGCCATCAGTCGTGTCTATTTTTTTATCAATGTGAAAGAAGAAACCATGGTAGCTGTCAGAGATGAAAGGAATGCTAATCTTCATTGTCAAATCATAACTCTAATTAGGCTAATATTTTTATACACACTTTTCAAATATTTTCTTTAGCAAGTATTATACTATACAAATGTATTGATGTTGTGAGTATCAACTGTACATACCACAATTTCAATCTCTAGAGAGACTGGAATAAACAATTCATTTCTGATATTAAGAATGAAAGTATCATTTCAAATGAACAAATATTCATCCCCAGCTGAATAGGATGTGTTTTTACGCATGAAAATGTATGAAAGTATATTTCAATAATCATATTGCATTCAGAAAATGGGTACAAATTGTTCCTGAGCAGGAAGTGAAATGATTCTGATCATGTTAGTCATAGCATCATTGGAAGTGAAATGATTCTGATCATGTTAGTTGTATCATCATTGGAAGTGAAATGATTCTGATCATGTCAGTCATAGCATCATTGGAAGTGAAATGATTCTGATCATGTTAGTCATAGCATCATTGGAAGTGAAATGATTCTGATCATGTCAGTTGTATCATCATTGGAAGTGAAATGATTCTGATCATGTCAGTCATAGCATCATTGGAAGTGAAATGATTCTGATCATGTTAGTCATAGCATCATTGGAAGTGAAATGATTCTGATCATGTTAGTCGTAGCATCATTGGATGTGAAATGATTCTGATCATGTCAGTCATAGCATCATTGGATGTGAAATGATTCTGATCATGTTAGTTGTATCATCATTGGAAGTGAAATGATTCTGATCATGTTAGTTGTATCATTGTTGGAAGTGAAATGATTCTGATCATGTCAGTCATAGCATCATTGGATGTGAAATGATTCTGATCATGTTAGTTGTATCATCATTGGAAGTGAAATGATTCTGATCATGTTAGTTGTATCATCGTTGGAAGTGAAATGATTCTGATCATGTCAGTCATAGCATCATTGGAAGTGAAATGATTCTGATCATGTTAGTCATAGCATCATTGGAAGTGAAATGATTCTGATCATGTTAGTTGTATCATCATTGGAAGTGAAATGATTCTGATCATGTCAGTTGTATCATCATTGGATGTGAAATGATTCTGATCATGTCAGTCATAGCATCATTGGAAGTGAAATGATTCTGATCATGTTAGTCGTAGTATCATTGGAAGTGAAATGATTCTGATCATGTTAGTTGTATCATCATTGGAAGTGAAATGATTTTGATCATGTCAGTCATAGCATCATTGGAAGTGAAATGATTCTGATCATGTCAGTCATAGCATCATTGGAAGTGAAATGATTCTGATCATGTTAGTCGTAGTATCATTGGAAGTGAAATGATTCTGATCATGTCAGTCATAGCATCATTGGAAGTGAAATGATTCTGATCATGTTAGTCGTAGTATCATTGGAAGTGAAATGATTCTGATCATGTTAGTCGTAGTATCATTGGAAGTGAAATGATTCTGATCATGTCAGTCATAGCATCATTGGAAGTGAAATGATTCTGATCATGTTAGTCGTAGTATCATTGGAAGTGAAATGATTCTGATCATGTTAGTTGTATCATCATTGGAAGTGAAATGATTTTGATCATGTCAGTTTTATCATCGTTGGAAGTGAAATGATTCTGATCATGTTAGTCGTAGCATCATTGGAAGTGAAATGATTCTGATCATGTTAGTCGTAGCATCATTGGAAGTGAAATGATTCTGATCATATCAGTCATAGCATCATTAAAAGTGAAATGATTCTGATCATGTTAGTCATAGCATCATTGGATGTGAAATGATTCTGATCATGTTAGTCGTAGCATCATTGGAATTGAAATGATTCTGATCATGTTAGTTGTAGCATCATTGGATGTGAAATGATTCTGATCATGTCAGTCATAGCATCATTGGAAGTGAAATGATTCTGATCATGTTAGTCATAGCATCATCGGAAGTGAAATGATTCTGATCATGTTAGTCGTAGTATCATTGGAATTGAAATGAGGTCAGCCACTCACAGAGGACAGCATTTAATGATCAATTTATCTTGCAATCCAAGTTACTAATAGTTCATGTCACCAGAAGAATTACATTAAGTTTTAGGTTCACAGCCAAAGTAATGTCAGTGTCATTTTCACCATAAAATGTGTCTAAAAGTCAAAATGATGACAAAGTGTTACTTTACGGTCAACAAGATGGTTGGCTACCATGTTAAAATTACTTAAAGTTGAAGCAGTTGATGATGAAATGTCTGAGTGAATCAAGACAAAAATAAAACAAAAGACTTTTGAAACCTATCTTTGGAATCGAAGACTTACATGATATGTTGACAAAAGTACCATTACAGTCAATAACTTTCAAACCGGTGAAGTTGTGAAAAATTTCAGGTTACATAAAAGACGTTGTATATCCATCAGTGTGTTGACATGTTTATAAATAATTTTTGCAAGGACATGGGTCACTGACTGTTATAGTATCCATATGTGATTGTTATTGTCATACAAGTTACACCATGAACATGTCTACAGGTATTGGGTATCAGCTTGTTTACGTAGAATTGTTAGTGGTAAAGCTTCCCTGTGCTAGACATATTGTTTCATCCAGTCTAGCTAGCTGCATCCAGTCTAGCTAGCTGCAATTCCACATACCTGGCACTATAACCAGGAAAGGTAACATTCCCCTCCTCCCACAAACAGGTAGGCTGTTACAATTGGCTCCACGCATCCATACATTGCATAATTTCTCTGATATTCAATATCCAATTTCATTCAAATGTGGCACAAAGGTGATGCACTTCACATTCTTTAGCAACATATGCAAGTTTGACTTAATTGTGGCCATATTTGTAGCCAAAAATCAATATTTACCTGCATTCATGTGTCTACCCCCATATTATCAGGTGCAAACTTTCTTTTAAAACCTTGACTTTTGAAATTAGCCTTGACCTTCAAAGACAGTGAAGATCGATCATTTTCTAGGGTGTCTCAGCAATTGTGGTATATAAATTGTGCCCAATATTTCATAAGATCTTGGCCATAGGCAATACAGAACAAGGGAAATGAACAGATGCATCAATTTGATGCTCATGTAATTTTATTACTGGATGGCAGCCATATTGGGTATAAAAATGAAGAATTTGTGCAACAGCTCCAGAACCACAAGACGTAAGGAGACATTCATTCAAGTATTTTCTCCTACAGTATAAGATGTTACATTTCTGCTGATATCATTAGATTTGATCTCAACCTCAACCTATATGGACAATGACAGAATGTCGGTCATATTTGTGGCAATATAACTCAAGAACTGTAATACATAAGGACAGCATTCAAGTGTCTACACCTATGTTATAATTGGCATGTATATTTTAAGACCCTGACCTTTTCCATGACCCAGATCCTCAGGGTCAATTACTATAAATTACCATCAACCCATTTCTTACATATTACATGCTATTTGTACACTTTGTGGTAGTTAAGAGTGGTCTATTTCTTTGCAATTTTGTCCAGAGATACAGAACAAAGGACACAGACACACATGTAGTATCGCATAAAAGATAGACACTGTGTGCACATATCTGTTCATATAAAAGACAGACACTGTGTGCACATATCTGTTCATATAAAAGACAGACACTGTGTGCACATATCTGTTCATATAAAAGACAGACACTGTGTGCACATATCTGTTCATATAAAAGACAGACACTGTGTGCACATATCTGTTCATATAAAAGACAGACACTGTGTGCACATATCTGTTCATGTAAAAGACAGACACTGTGTGTACGTATCTGTTCATGTAAAAGATAGACACTGTGTGTACGTATCTGTTCATATAAAAGATAGACACTGTGTGTACGTATCTATTCATATAAAAGATAGACACTGTGCACATATCTGTTCATCTAAAAGATAGACACTGTGTGCACATATCTGTTCATATAAAAGACAGACACTGTGTGCACATATCTGTTCATGTAAAAGACAGACACTGTGTGCACGTATCTGTTCATATAAAAGATAGACACTGTGTGTACGTATCTGTTCATATAAAAGACAGACACTGTGTGTACGTATCTGTTCATATAAAAGACAGACACTGTGCACATATCTGTTCATATAAAAGATAGACACTGTGCACATATCTGTTCATATAAAAGATAGACACTGTGCACATATCTGTTCATATAAAAGACAGACACTGTGTACGTATCTGTTCATATAAAAGATAGACACTGTGCACATATCTGTTCATATAAAAGACAGACACTGTGTGTACGTATCTGTTCATATAAAAGACAGACACTGTGTGCGTATCTGTTCATATAAAAGACAGACACTGTGTGCGTATCTGTTCATCTAAAAGACAGACACTGTGTGCACATATCTGTTCATATAAAAGACAGACACTGTGTGCACATATCTGTTCATCTAAAAGACAGACACTGTGTGTACGTATCTGTTCATGTAAAAGACAGACACTGTGTGTACGTATCTGTTCATATAAAAGACAGACACTGTGTGTACGTATCTGTTCATATAAAAGACAGACACTGTGTGCACATATCTGTTCATATAAAAGATAGACACTGTGTGTACGTATCTGTTCATATAAAAGATAGACACTGTGTGTACGTATCTGTTCATATAAAAGATAGACACTGTGTGCACATATCTGTTCATATAAAAGATAGACACTGTGTGCACATATCTGTTCATATAAAAGACAGACACTGTGTGCACATATCTGTTCATATAAAAGACAGACACTGTGTGTACATATCTATTCATATAAAAGACAGACACTGTGTGCACATATCTGTTCATATAAAAGACAGACACTGTGTGTACGTATCTGTTCATATAAAAGATAGACACTGTGTACGTATCTGTTCATATAAAAGACAGACACTGTGTGCACATATCTGTTCATATAAAAGACAGACACTGTGTGCACATATCTGTTCATATAAAAGACCGACACTATGTGCACATATCTGTTCATATAAAAGACAGACACTGTGTGCACATATCTGTTCATATAAAAGACAGACACTGTGTGTACGTATCTGTTCATATAAAAGACAGACACTGCATGTGTACATATCTGTTCATGTAAAAGACCGACACTATGTGCACATATCTGTTCATATAAAAGACAGACACTGCATGTGTACATATCTGTTCATGTAAAAGACCGACACTATGTGCACATATCTGTTCATATAAAAGACAGACACTGTGTGCACATATCTGTTCATATAAAAGACAGACACTGTGTGCACATATCTGTTCATCTAAAAGACAGACACTGTGTGCACATATCTGTTCATATAAAAGACAGACACTGTGTGTACGTATCTGTTCATATAAAAGACCGACACTATGTGCACATATCTGTTCATATAAAAGACAGACACTGTGTGCACATATCTGTTCATATAAAAGACAGACACTGCATGTGTGCACATATCTGTTCATGTAAAAGACCGACACTATGTGCACATATCTGTTCATATAAAAGACAGACACTGCATGTGTGCACATATCTGTTCATGTAAAAGACCGACACTATGTGCACATATCTGTTCATATAAAAGACCGACACTGTGTGTACATATCTGTTCATGTAAAAGACCGACACTATGTGCACATATCTGTTCATCTAAAAGACAGACACTGTGCACATATCTGTTCATCTAAAAGACAGACACTGTGTGCACATATCTGTTCATGTAAAAGACAGACACTGTGTGCACATATCTGTTCATATAAAAGACAGACACTGTGTGCACATATCTGTTCATATAAAAGACAGACACTGTGCACATATCTGTTCATATAAAAGACAGACACTATGTGCACATATCTGTTCATATAAAAGACAGACACTATGTGCACATATCTGTTCATGTAAAAGACAGACACTGTGTGCACATATCTGTTCATATATTGTCAGAAATGACCAGGTCCTTCATGGCTTTAACTTCTAAATCAACATTTAACAAAATAATGGATTTCATCTGTTTGTGACACATAAGTAAAGAATTTATTTGAAGGTCTGTATCTTCTGTGAAGACTTATTTCAAGTCAACAATGTACAGCCAAAGTTCCAGATATACCAAGCAAAAATATGATCCTTGTTAATAGCAATATGATAGATGCCTGTTAAAACTCACTGTGCATATTTAACATTCCATGCAGAGACACACCCTCCTAACATTACACACCAAATACATGCATAGTAACAAGGTGATTATCAGTTTCTTACTTACTGTCCCATAACAATGGGGAAAAAATGAGGACTTGAGAAATTAATTGTACTTGACTAGATCTCAGTTGCATACAATCTCCGGACCTGTATCAATGATGCATTAAAATTACCCTCAATTCATGGTTACAGCAAATGGCAAGTGTATTTTAATGCTGGGAGTTTATTAGAGACAGGAAGATTTACAGAGAGTATATGTGAATAACAACCTTTCCACTGTGTATTTGTTTTCATAGGTCATGTCAGGTCACAGAGTTGACCTTCCAAAGGACATAGCTTAGATAAATGAACCGCTAGGCCTACTTACATATCTGGGTCTGTTTTCTCCTAAATTGCAGTACTGGCTATGTATAGCCCTAAATTGCAGTACTGGCTATTATGTATAGCCCTGAATTGCAGTACTGGCTGTGTATAGCCCTAAATTGCAGCACTGGCTGTGTATAGACCTAAATTGCAGCACTGGCTGTGTATAGACCTAAATTGCAGCACTGGCTGTGTATAGCCCTAAATTGCAGTACTGGCTATTATGTATAGCCCTAAATTGCAGTACTGGCTATGTATAGCCCTAAATTGCAGTACTGGCTATTATGTATAGCCCTAAATTGCAGTACTGGCTGTGTATAGCCCTAAATTGCAGTACTGGCTGTGTATACATGTATATCCCTGAATTGCCCTGAATTGCAGTACTGGCTGTGTATAGCCCTGAATTGCTGTACTGGCTGTATATATCCCTGAATTGCTGTACTGGCTGTATATATCCCTGAATTGCTGTACTGGCTGTATATATCCCTGAATTGCAGTACTGGCTGTATATATCCCTGAATTGCTGTACTGGCTGTGTATAGCCTTAAATTGCAGTATAGGCTGTATATATCCCTGAATTGCTGTACTGGCTGTGTATAGCCTTAAATTGCAGTATAGGCTATGTATAGCCCTGAATTGCAGTACTGGCTATGTATAGCCCTGAATTGCTGTACTGGCTGTATATATCCCTAAATTGCTGTACTGGCTGTGTATAGCCTTAAATTGCAGCACTGGCTGTGTATAGCCTTAAATTGCAGTATAGGCTGTGTATAGCCCTAAATTGCAGTATAGGCTGTGTATAGCCCTGAATTGCAGTACTGGCTGTGTATAGACCTAAATTGCAGCACTGGCTGGACAGTGTATAGCCCTAAATTGCAGCACTGGCTGTGTATAGCCCTAAATTGCAGCACTGGCTGTGTATAGCACTGAATTGCAGTACTGGCTGTGTATAGCCCTGAATTGCTGTACTGGCTGTGAATAGACCTAAATTGCAGCACTGGCTGTGTATAGCCCTAAATTGCAGCACTGGCTGTGTATAGCCCTAAATTGCAGTACTGGCTGTGTATAGACCTAAATTGCAGTACTGGCTGTGTATAGCCCTAAATTGCAGCACTGGCTGTGTATAGCCCTAAATTGCAGCACTGGCTGTGTATAGCACTGAATTGCAGCACTGGCTGTGTATAGCACTGAATTGCAGTACTGGCTGTGTATAGCCCTGAATTGCAGCACTGGCTGTGTATAGCACTGAATTGCAGTACTGGCTGTGTATAACCCTGAATTGCTGTACTGGCTGTGTATAGACCTAAATTGCAGCACTGGCTGGACAGTGTATAGCCCTAAATTGCAGCACTGGCTGTGTATAGCACTGAATTGCAGCACTGGCTGTGTATAGCCCTGAATTGCAGTATAGGCTGTGTATAGCCCTAAATTGCAGCACTGGCTGGACAGTGTATAGCCCTAAATTGCAGCACTGGCTGGACAGTGTATAGCCCTAAATTGCAGTATAGGCTGTGTATAGCACTGAATTGCAGCACTGGCTGTGTAGAGCCCTAAATTGCTGTACTGGCTGTGTATAGACCTAAATTGCAGCACTGGCTGGACAGTGTATAGCCCTAAATTGCAGCACTGGCTGTGTATAGCACTGAATTGCAGCACTGGCTGTGTATAGCCCTGAATTGCAGTATAGGCTGTGTATAGACCTAAATTGCAGCACTGGCTGGACAGTGTATAGCCCTAAATTGCAGCACTGGCTGGACAGTGTATAGCCCTGAATTGCAGTATAGGCTGTGTATAGACCTAAATTGCAGTACTGGCTGTGTATAGCACTGAATTGCAGTACTGGCTGTGTATAGACCTAAATTGCAGCACTGGCTGGACAGTGTATAGCCCTGAATTGCAGTATAGGCTGTATATATCCCTGAATTGCAGTACTGGCTGTGTATAGCACTGAATTGCAGTACTGGCTGTGTATAGACCTAAATTGCAGTATAGGCTGTGTATAGACCTGAATTGCAGCACTGGCTGGACAGTGTATAGCACTGAATTGCAGCACTGGCTGTGTATAGCCCTGAATTGCAGTATAGGCTGTGTATAGACCTAAATTGCAGCACTGGCTGGACAGTGTATAGCACTGAATTGCAGCACTGGCTGGACAGTGTATAGCCCTAAATTGCAGCACTGGCTGTATATAGCCCTGAATTGCAGTACTGGCTGTGTATAGCACTGAATTGCAGCACTGGCTGTGTATAGCCCTGAATTGCAGTACTGGCTGTGTATAGCACTGAATTGCAGTACTGGCTGTGTATAGCCCTGAATTGCAGTATAGGCTGTTTGTCAAAAACTGAGTATTAAACTCAGTTAACCGTTCAAATTTGATCTGATCACAAAACATGTGCAAACATCAATTTGTTTCAGTTAACTGTTATAACATTACTATTATACTTAATGTTACATTGTATCTGTCGATGTACAAATGTAAATGGTGATAAAGTTGTTACAAACTAGACTTTTTCACTCACTGCCTGGTAGAGTGCTATGTTGTATTTAGGTATTCTCTAGATGAAGAAGACTCATATATGTTAGGGGCCAGTAATGTACCCCTGGGGTCTGCCAAGTTACATGTCTATGTCAGGTTCCCCAACACAACAGAATTTTTACCAAGCAACAAAAATGTACACTTTTTTAGCACAACTGAACTGAGGTTCAGTAGTGCTATAGGCATCCCCAGCGTCTGTGTGTGTGTGTGTGTGTGTGTGTATGTGTGTGTGTGTGTGTGTGTGTGTGTGTGTGTATGTGTGTGTGTGTCTGTGTCTGTGTGTCTGTGTGTGTGTGCGTATGTGTGTGTGTGCGTGCATGTGTGTGTATGCGTGTGTGCGCACGTGTGTATGCGTGTGTGCGCACGTGTGTGTATGTAAAATGGTGATGTTGTAAGTATGGTAAATACAATCTTCCACTGTTAACATGTCTCCTTCAGCAAACTGAATCCTAAGGAATGTCTTTGAAAGTAAGTAAATAAGAAATAGACAGCATATCAAACAGAGTGTCAGAAAAATAATAATAAATTGTTTGACCACACGTGCAGAAAGCCCTAGTAATACCTTGTAGTGTATACATGTGTGTATATGGCTGACAAAGCAGTCTGTTGTCAATGGAATAGTCATTAAAATTGAAGAATGATGTTTTTTGTAACCATATAGAATGATGAAGACATAGAATTTGATGAGCTGTTCGCTGTGACCTTTGATCTACAGTTGATTTGTCAACTGTGCCTTCATAGTGGGTGGTGATGAACAGTGCAAAAATATCACAATTATAAAGGCAGCCATGATTTCTTTGACAATTTTAACAACCAGGAAGTCAGCCTTCTGTCTCTCTGAACTCCTTAAGTCAGGGCATTATTCATTGTGAAGCTATAGTTAGCTGATATTAAATCACAGACCCTACACGTAACTCAACATAGAATTGTGGTTCCTGTCAGTTGACTTAGTGACTTGAGGTACAAAGTTGAACTGCAAAACTGCTTTTGCTGACTATTTTGAAATATTTCTAGTGATACTGAGATGGTTCAATATTAGCTCCAATGGGCACAACCTGGAGGTGGTTATAGGAATGACTCATAGCTGTTTGTGTGTATGTACATTTGTGTACATTTGTCCATGGACAGCCATATATCAGACACCTAAAACTCCATTTCAACCAAATCTTACATAAACATCAGACACTATAATATGGTATATGTGCATGTGAGTTTAATAGTTAATTTCATGACTTTGAACTTTATGCTCTCCAAAACCTTAGATCCCACCACAATGGACTTATGTTGATTGTATATCAAGGAATGCTTTCAAAAAGCTTTCCTTGTCATATGGTGATTGTTTATGGTTACAGATTGGTTGCCATGGTGTTTGCTTGTGGTCACAGTGGTTGCCATGGTGTTTGTTCATGGTCACAGAGTGGTTGCCATGGTTTTAGGTTTTTACATTCCAACAGGAATAGAAGAGATGATTTATATAAAATCTAGTGTTATATTATAAATTTCATAAAGATCAAAAATTTATTTGTTGTTCTTGTTTTTGATTTCAGTTTGAGGGGTGCACAAAAGCATTTTCTAGATTGGAAAATCTGAAGATCCATCTGCGATCACACACGGGGGAAAGACCTTACTTATGTCAGTTTAATGGCTGTAACAAAGCATTCAGCAACTCATCAGACAGAGCCAAGCACCAGCGTACTCATCTTGATACCGTAAGTATTCCAACATTACAGTCTGTCAGATTTGTTTCTGTCAGCACAACTGAACTGAGGTTTAACAGGGCTATAGCTGTGGTGAAATGTGTGTGTGTGTTTGTGTGTGTTTGTGTGTGTGTGTGTGTGTGTGTGTGTGTGTGTGTGTGTGTGTGTGTGTGTGTGTGTGTGTTTGTGTGTGTGTGTGTGCAGGTGCGGTGCATGCATGTGTCTGTTTGTGTGTATATATGTAAACAACTAAATGTCAAAAACTGCCAGACTGATAGGCTTGGTATTTGAATGTGGGGAAATTAATAAGGCGTGTAGATGGGAAATTGTTCATGTAATTATGCCTAGCAACAAGACCACGCCCATAGCAACAGCCAAATGATCACATATATTGCAAAGATAACAGGGGTTAATAGACAAGTGAATAAACATTCAAAAAATGGATGTAAATGTGCCTAACAACAAGACCAAGCCCATAGCAACAGCCAAATGATCATGTATATTGCAAAGATAACAGGGGTTAATAGACAAGTGAATAAACATTCAAAAAATGGATGTAAATGTGCCTAGCAACAAGACCAAGCCCATAGCAACAGCCAAATGATCATGTATATTGCAAAGATAGCATCAGGGATTCATAGATAAGTGAACAAACATTCAAAAAATGTATGCAAATATGTCTAGCAACATGATCGCCTTTATTCCAAAGATAACAAGAGGGTTGGATAGGCAACTGGATAGTCATTCAGTAAATGAACACGTATATCTACCATGTGGATAAACATTAAAATTTTATAAAACTGTACAGTTGTGCTACAACAGCATTGGCCAAATTTTTAGCTAAAAAACTTAAAAATTACTGGGCAGATTTGTCTGAAATTTGGTTGGAACATTCTTAGGGGTGTTTATATTAAGAATTGTTTATGACATTATGATCCAATCAGTGATATGCAAATTAGGGCTAAGAATGTGTCTTTTTGGTTTAAAATCTACAATTCCAAAACTGAACAGATGGGAGGGATGTTTAGATTCAGAATTGTTCAGGACATGATGATCCCTTCAATGATATACAAATAATTCCAAAACTACAGAGCAGATAGATAACAGGCAGGTAAGGTTTACATTGACAGGCAGGTAAGGTACATATTGACAGGCAGGTAAGGTATACATTGACAGGCAGGTAAGGTATATATTGACAGGCAGGTAAGGTATACATTGACAGGTAGATAAGGTATATATTGACAGGCAGGTAAGGTATACATTGACAGGCAGGTAAGGTATACATTGACAGGCAGGTAAGGTATACATTGACAGGCAGGTAAGGTATACATTGACAGGCAGGTAAGGTATATATTGACAGGCAGGTAAGGTATATATTGACAGGCAGGTAAGGTATATATTGACAGGCAGGTAAGGTATATATTGACAGGCAGGTAAGGTATACATTGACAGGTAGATAAGGTATATATTGACAGGCAGGTAAGGTATACATTGACAGGCAGGTAAGGTATACATTGACAGGCAGGTAAGGTGTACATTGACAGGCAGGTAAGGTATTTATTGACAGGCAGGTAAGGTATATATTGACAGGCAGGTAAGGTATATATTGACAGGCAGGTAAGGTATATATTGACAGGCAGGTAAGGTATACATTGACAGGTAGATAAGGTATATATTGACAGGCAGGTAAGGTTTACATTGACAGGCAGGTAAGGTGTACATTGACAGGCAGGTAAGGTATACATTGACAGGTAGATAAGGTATATATTGACAGGCAGGTAAAGTGTACATTGACAGGCAGGTAAAGTGTACATTACCAGGCAGATATATCTCAGTAAAGTTGAAAGGAACTAAATGAGTATAAATGTTTTGCAGCATGCTCCATCTGTTCCACAGTTCCTATTTAGTATACTGTATATTCTGATGTTTATTCAGATTAGACTAAGGGGTCATGCAGACAGTCTTATATATTGTGTGGAATTCAAGCCAGGCTACATCACTTCAGTTATGTTAATATTTACAGATTGCAAATTGAAAGCATTTAACTCCTTAAAAAACAACACTTTGTGTAGCAATGTTGGTACAATAGTGATTTATGAACTGTTTTGAAGTGGTGTGCTATATAGAGTAGCCAGTCTAACTACAAGTGTGACTTTGTTCAATTCTTTATGACATTGGAACACCTAATATGTTTGCCACGTGAGTTCCTTTGACAATTCCCAGCTAATATATATTGTGCCATTCCACATGCACCTAGTAGCCATGATATGAAGGCAGTGCTATGTCCACAACAACTAATATACCACTTTAGATTGTAAATAAATCTTGTTTTATTGACTGTAAATCGTATTGTTGTGGACAAGTTGTTAGCAATCATTCAGCTACTTACTGAGTACATTGTATTAGTTAACATTTCTCTGTTGGCTGTCACTAGAATTAGGGCAATCTACAATGCAAGCAACGACGTTAATGTAATCAACCTTCTTCAGTTCAATAAGTTTTTTTTATCTTTGTCTCTTTCTCTCAATAACAAGATATTAAAATCCATCAATTTTGTTATGAAAGGCTACAGAGTGTGAGTTCAAGTGACATACTGTTAGTAGTAAAATTGTTTTAACCTGATCTTGAAATTGAAGAGAAAGATGTAGTATGCTCATTTTATCCTGTAAACAATGTCTGGATATCTGACAACTCATCCTCTGTCCAGGGTAACTAGAAATAAACAATGAAGTGAACACTATACTTAAATGGTTTAAAAGCCAACTACAACTCCCTATATGCAATACAAATGGCTATCAATTGTACAGTGGTCCACTCTTCTAGTGTTTAAAATTGTTGTCTAGTGGCATGCAAACACGTTATTATTTAATGAAAGCTAAAAGTCTAAAGTATCTTCTCAATTCTTTGATAACAGAAACCATATGCCTGTCAGATACCAGGATGCAGTAAACGTTATACTGATCCTAGCTCACTCAGAAAACATGTCAAAGCACACACAGCCAAAGAACAACAAGCAAGGAAAAAGGTGAGTGTTTTCTACTTTTCACTATTTTTCTTTATTCAGCTGAGAAAAATATGACTATCTCAAGGGATCTTGTTGCTATGAGTTCAAGATAAATAATTTCTAACCACATTGGTCACAATTATTTTGTAACTAAACTATTTTGTATCAAAAATGATATCTCAACAAGTTTCTTTTTTTTGAAAAATAATTATAATAAATTGATTTACTGTTTAAAGACCACTACGCAATACATGTCTCAATTGTCTTTACATAACAAATTGTAAGATTTAATAATATGATAATAATATAGAATTTATATTAATAATGATTAAATATATACACAGCACAGAATCAATGCTGTAAACATAATCATTTATTATACATTTTTACACAGCACAGAATCAATGCTGTAAACATAATCATTTATTATACATTTTTACACAGCACAGAATCAATGCTGTAAACATAATCATTTATTATACATTTTTACACAGCACAGAATCAATGCTGTAAACATAATCATTTATTATACATTTTTACACAGCACAGAATCAATGCTGTAAACAAAGTTGGCATAGCATATGAGCAGTAGATAATATAGTATTCAAATGTGCTGACTTGCAAAGCAAATAAATGTTGTCACTTTGACATAATAGAAGCTAGCATTATCTGAATAAGCCATTTTCTGTCTCGCGGCAGATCTCGCGAGATATGCAAATATGCCTAACAACAGTTGTCAAGCATGTGTTTGAGGTCAAGCTTATGGCGTGGCCATGTTGTTCACATGAAAGTCAACACATTCGTCTGAAAAAATATTGCCATTTGTGACCATCTACAAACCGTAAGTCATCACAAAAAACATTGAAAAATTGAAAGTATCCAAACTAAAGAGCATGTTACGAAAATTTGGAATGTCAACAACAAGTTATAAGAAAAATACATCACAGTTCACACCATCATTTCCGAATTGACTGTCATTTCTGGGAATAAGTTGTCAGTGCCAAACTTTAATATGCAGCATACTGCATGACTATAATATTTCAATCTTGAGAAATGGTAATTAATGACAAACAAAATCGAGTAGTGTTGATTATTAGTACACATGTACATGGTGGAAGCATTTTCCCTCACCAAGTTCAATAGTATGCTGTGCACATAAAGTGTTGTGTACACACTGTGTAAGCTTACTTACTACACATAAAGTGTTGCATACACACTGTGTAAGCTTACTTACTACACATAAAGTGTTGCGTACACACTGTGTAAGCTTACTTACTACACATAAAGTGTTGTGTACACACTGTGTAAGCTTACTTACTACACATAAAGTGTTGTGTACACACTGTGTAAGCTTACTTACTACACATAAAGTGTTGCGTACACACTGTGTAAGCTTACTTACTACACATAAAGTGTTGTGTACACACTGTGTAAGCTTACTTACTACACATAAAGTGTTGTGTACACACTGTGTAAGCTTACTTACTACACATAAAGTGTTGTGTACACACTGTGTAAGCTTACTTACTACACATAAAGTGTTGTGTACACACTGTGTAAGCTTACTTACTACACATAAAGTGTTGTGTACACACTGTGTAAGCTTACTTACTACACATAAAGTGTTGTGTACACACTGTGTAAGCTTACTTACTACACATAAAGTGTTGTGTACACACTGTGTAAGCTTACTTACTACACATAAAGTGTTGTGTACACACTGTGTAAGCTTACTTACTACACATAAAGTGTTGCGTACACACTGTGTAAGCTTACTTACTACACATAAAGTGTTGTGTACACACTGTGTAAGCTTACTTACTACACATAAAGTGTTGTGTACACACTGTGTAAGCTTACTTACTACACATAAAGTGTTGTGTACACACTGTGTAAGCTTACTTACTACACATAAAGTGTTGCGTACACACTGTGTAAGCTTACTTACTACACATAAAGTGTTGTGTACACACTGTGTAAGCTTACTTACTACACATAAAGTGTTGCGTACACACTGTGTAAGCTTACTTACTACACATAAAGTGTTGCATACACACTGTGTAAGCTTACTTACTACACATAAAGTGTTGTGTACACACTGTGTAAGCTTACTTACTACACATAAAGTGTTGTGTACACACTGTGTAAGCTTACTTACTACACATAAAGTGTTGTGTACACACTGTGTAAGCTTACTTACTACACATAAAGTGTTGTGTACACACTGTGTAAGCTTACTTACTACACATAAAGTGTTGTGTACACACTGTGTAAGCTTACTTACTACACATAAAGTGTTGCGTACACACTGTGTAAGCTTACTTACTACACATAAAGTGTTGTGTACACACTGTGTAAGCTTACTTACTACACATAAAGTGTTGTGTACACACTGTGTAAGCTTACTTACTACACATAAAGTGTTGTGTACACACTGTGTAAGCTTACTTACTACACATAAGCCGTTAGCCTTTATGTACCATTGACGTTTACATTGTTGACAAATATGGACGAAAGCTGAAAAATCTTACATATTTTTAGAGAAAAAATACCACGTTTTGGTCCTAGAGTTCAGAATTGAACAGTTCTAAAATATCAAGACTGGTCGGAAAATCATGGTGTGTGACACGTGTCAGCCATATTTATACTTGAGTTCTTAGTGATGAACGTGTTGTAGAAGTCATAGTCCAAATTCGTAAAGTAAAACAACATAGTATCTCTAAATTTTAATTTTAAAAAACCACATATATAGCTGATTTATAATTTATAGGATAACATCAAAGACAATGAAAAAAACTCTCACTCGTTTTCAATGTTTTTAGTGGACGTCGACAAATTAGCTGACAAAATAGACTAAAAATTAAACCATTGTTAACTATTAACTTGCGTTACAGTGAGATGATCGCGTCCACTTGTGTGTTGATTCCGACGATGCGACACAAGTCTGGTGAAAAATTGTGACATTGAATCAAATTTTTAGATGTTTGTTTAAAAATAGTCCTGGCAAGGAAGATGTCCTACAATCATAGGGCCTGCAGTCCCTCGAGTGGATCCAATTCTAGTTCAAAACATAATATTTTCAATGCAGTTTTGAAAAGTTTGTGTTGAAACTGATATCAGGGCCAAAATAAAGGTAACACAGTCAATTTTGACCGGCTGTTCATCTGCACCCAGAGAGCCATAAATCACTGACTTACATTCCCATACACACATCGTTTTACAACCATACTTTTAAAGTTTGCTTCGCTTGATCTATCATATCCTATACATATGATGACATTGAGAACAAGGGTGTTGCTAAGCATTTGACACTTCAGCATGACCACCCTCATATGGTTGCTATGCACTCAGTGGGATCTTGTGGGATCTTGTGAGAAAATGGCTTGTTATCCTAGTTTGTATGTCATGTATTGCTAACATAGCAACCTGTAATACTGTTATAGTATAACATAGCAACCTGTAATACTGTTATAGTATAACATAGCAACCTGTAATACTGTATAGTAACTGTATAGTATATTGCTTACTTAGCAACCTGTAATACTGTATAGTAACTGTATAGTATATTGCTAACATAGCAACCTGTAATACTGTATAGTAACTGTATAGTATATTGCTAACATAGCAACCTGTAATACTGTATAGTAACTGTATAGTATATTGCTAACATAGCAACCTGTAATACTGTATAGTAACTGTATAGTATATTGCTAACATAGCAACCTGTAATACTGTATAGTAACTGTATAGTATATTGTTAACATAGCAACCTGTAATACTGTATAGTAACTGTATAGCGTATTACTAACACTTGAATTATATTATTTGCATGTATAGCAACCTAAATACCGTCTTATGTCAGATATATTTATATGTGGTTACTTTATTATTTGATCTTGCAGTTCCGAACAACTGGTGAATATAGTCCCCAAGACATGTTAACTGAATGTCTAACAATTCAGCCACTTCAACCTGCACCACCACCCACGGAAAGTCATGGTAGTCCTATGGATCTCAGTGATAGTGGTCTAGGGCGTTCACCCCACTCGTCTATGCCTGGAACGTCATCAGATATGTACCCAGGTAGTTATTGGATAATATGTATATCCCTTATTAGCACAACTGAACTGATAAGATTCAGTAGTACTATAGTGCATGATGCGGTGTGTGTGTGTGTGTGTGTGTGTGTGTGTGTGTGTGTGTGTGTGTGTGTGTGTGTGTGTGTGTGTGTGTGTGTGTGTGAGTGCGTGTGTGCGTGCGTGCGTGCGTGCGTGCGTGCGTGTGTGTGGATGTGGATGTGGATGTCTTAAACTCAAAAAACTGCCAGACCAATTGCCTTGATATTTGGTGGGGACACGATGTTAGGTGTCTAGTTACAAATTTAGGAAATTGTTCAAAGCAAACTGATCACATCACAGATAGTAGTTCAAATGTTCTTAGGGGTGTGTAGATTAAAATTTGGTCGTGACATGATGATCCCATCAGTAAAATGCAAATAAGGGTTAAAATGTGTCTTTTTGGTCAATAATCTTTAATTTCAAAACTATTGTCAGATTGAGCCGAAATTTAATGTGGTGGTTGTATTTGGGGGTGTATAGATGAAGAAGTATTAAGCATGTAATGATCTCATCAGCGATATGCTTAAACTTTTATCTCAAAAAGTACTTGGTCAGTGAGAATGAAATTTTGTGAGATGTTTCTGGAAGTGTTATTCTGCAGATTGTGTTCAAAACATTTTGACACAATTGGCCCCTAGCAACAACTAAATGCCAGTATATTTTGATAAAATAACAACATCATCTGGTAGGCAAGTGATTAAACATTAAAACAATTATGTAAATGAGCCTAGCAACAAGACCATGCCCATAGCAACAGCAAAATGATCACGTATATTGCTATGATAACAGGTTTTAATAGACAAATGAATAAACATTCAAAAAATGTGTGCAACTATGCCTAGCAACAAGACTACACCTATAGCAACAGCCATATGATGATTTATATTGCAAAGAAACATCAGGGATTCATAGCTAAGTGAACAAACATTCAAAAAATGTATGCAAATATGTCTAGCTACATGACCACGCCCATAGCAATCAATGACATGTATTTTGCAAAGATAACAACAGGGCTGGCTGGGCAACTAGATAATCATTCAGCAAATGAACACCTATACCTAGCATGGATCAGTATGTCATTAAACTTTTTAAAATAATGTACAGTTTTGCTACTTCACCATTGGTGCTATTTTTATGATATGTGCAATATAACCGGTTAACAAGCTATGATATGTTTTTCCAAATATACCCTCTTGATAAGCCTTGTAATGTGTTTAATGTGCCAAACTCTACAACATTCCATTGTGATTTACTCTAAGAGTGCTGTCTCAGCTAGCATTTCATGCTACATAATAATAATAATGTTGGGTTCTTATATAGCGCTTTCCCACACCGTGCTCAAAGCGCTTTACAATTTATTACCCCTGGCTCGGATCACAACGGCACAACGGCCCTTTAGTCTTCCTCAACTCCCCGGGGAGCATACAATCCATTGCAGCCATTTCAGCGCATAGGATTAAAGCCTTCACATTGCAACCTGCATCCTACCAGGTCCCCAATTATACAGCTGGGTTGACTGAAGCACAGTCGTGGTTCAAATCTTGCCCAAGGACTTTAGCCACTCAGAAACAAACAGCAGGCAGTGACAGGTCTCGAACCTGCAACCTGTAGATTCCAAGCCGGTCATGCTAACCATTCACCCATCATGACTCCACAATTCAATACATTTCAACAATGGCTGTATTTATAGGAATCCACATGCAAAATTAAACTAACAAACTTGTCACTGATTGTGGATATTACATGCAAAGTGACATTAATTTGATGGTACAGAACATGGCTAAGTTACTAAGCTATAGTGATGCAGGAAAGGTTTTATGATGCACTGAACATACAGGGATATACAGGACAGTTGCTACCACTGGCCAGGTCTGGTAGGGGTGTCTGCCCAATGCCGTCAACCCCAGACCCCATTGTAGGCCCATTTTGACCAAAAACCAATACACCATTTAAGATCATTCAAATATTTTTCCCAGAAATTTCAAACTAGTAGAGAATTTATTATGTGGTGGCGAAAACCCCCAACCCAAAGGGCGGCCGCCAGCATGTATACATATACCAAATAAGCGGAGCACCCCCTCCCCCCAGGCTTTGCAAGCTTACTTTTTTTTTTTAGTTTTTTACCACCCTTAACAAGAACACTGGTAGGAACCAGGCAAAATGACTCAGGAATTTGTTTAGATATCATGTAATTGGCACGCTCAAAACAGTTCATTGTAGTGTGAGGGGTTGTCACTGTTATCAATGTAGTCTATGGGTTGGTGAAAATCTTAGAAGTCACATCAATGTGGGATTTAATGAGGGAGTGTTCTTGGATAATTCTTATTACAATCAGCTGGTGAAGATATGGTAAGAGTAACAGTAGACATTTATAGGAAATCACTAAAAGCACAGATGTGACTTCATTTTAAGAATGTCTCCATGAAGAAAATAATTTGACTAGTTGTTTACATTTACATAGTAATTGTACAGTGTAGTGTATATAATATGAACAAATATTTTGAAAGTCAGCAGATCTGCTGTCTTGATTTGACAAACACCAGATGATTGTGTAATGTAATGCTGACATTGCTACAACTACCATCCATGCCATCACTCAGTTTAATCATTGCTACAACCACCATCTATGCCATCACTCAGTTTAATCATTGCTACAACTACCATCTATGCCATCACTCAGTTTAATCATTGCTACAACTACCATCCATGCCATCACTCAGTTTAATCATTGCTACAACTACCATCTATGCCATCACTCAGTTTAATCATTGTTACAACCACCATCTATGCCATCACTCAGTTTAATCATTGCTACAACTACCATCTATGCCATCACTCAGTTTAATCATTGCTACAACTACCATCTATGCCATCACTCAGTTTAATCATTGTTACAACCACCATCTATGCCATCACTCAGTTTAATCATTGCTACAACTACCATCTATGCCATCACTCAGTTTAATCATTGCTACAACTACCATCTATGCCATCACCCAGTTTAATCATTGCTACAACTACCATCTATGCCATCACTCAGTTTAATCATTGCTACAACTACCATCTATGCCATCACTCAGTTTAATCATTGCTACAACTACCATCTATGCCATCACTCAGTTTAATCATTGCTACAACTACCATCTATGACATCACTCAGTTTAATCATTGCTACAACTACCATCTATGCCATCACTCAGTTTAATCATTGCTACAACTACCATCTATGCCATCACTCAGTTTAATCATTGCTACAACTACCATCTATGCCATCACTCAGTTTAATCATTGCTACAACTACCATCTATGCCATCACTCAGTTTAATCATTGCTACAACCACCATCCATGCCATCACTCAGTTTAATCATTGCTACAACTACCATCTATGCCATCACTCAGTTTAATCATTGCTACAACTACCATCTATGACATCACTCAGTTTAATCATTGCTACAACTACCATCTATGCCATCACTCAGTTTAATCATTGCTTTATTAACAACCTCAAATAAATAGAAATAGCATAGTACATCACCAAACATGAAATTCAAAACCGTCACTTATTTAAAACTGTCATGGTGTTATTCATTTATGTGGCTATTGTTTCCGGGAGTGTGGTGTATTTTTTCCTCTCATCTTGTGACCTTCTTAACCCTGAGTTTTGGCTTGACAGTAGAAATAAAAATAATTGCTGTGGAAATGTGACCTCTTTCTGAAAAGTGCAAGACAGTGACTAACCTAACACAGAAAAAAAACATCATTAGACTTAAATGCTGTTTAATTATCATTTAGGCCATCATTCAGTTTTGCTATAGGTGCGTGGTGGTTTGTATGATTGCATATTATCTTAAAGTCAAAAAGAACTCAGCCAATTTCTTGTAGTATTTATATAGGATCCATTGGAATGTTACTTGGCTAGTTGCCTAGTCAAAGAAAACTGATTTCACCACAGAGATGTCATGGTGTGATTTTGGCAACAAATTAAAATTGTACTGAGAATACCTGTCTGAGTTTGAACAAAATGTTTGAAACTTTCTAAGGATCTTGAGATGAAGTATTGCTCATGACATTTAGACCCTTTTTTTGAAATGGAAATTAGGTCTTAATTGAATGTGATTTTTAGTCTTAGACTCAGAAAGTATTCTACAGATTGTGTTTACAAAAAAAATGCCAGTATGTTCCTGTTGGTGTCTAGATGGTCAATTATTCACAGCCCTAATTGTTGCATTTTTGGTTTCAGGGATGTATTCAAGTGCACATTCAAGTCGTAGTGGCACAGCAACGGCAGCTAGTAGCTATAGCAACCAACCCTCCCCTGTACACAGTATTGCAGAAAGTCCACTTGGCCAACAAGTTCAACAAATGGCAGTAGTTGAAGATCACAGGGACAGGTATGTATAGTTATCACATGACTGTAGTAAAGGGACAGACAGGTATGTATAGTTGTCACATGACTATAGTAAATGGACAGACAGGTATGTATAGTTGTCACTTGACTATAGTAAATAGACAGACAGGTATGTATAGTTGTCACATGACTATAGTAAATAGACAGACAGGTATGTATAATTGTCACATGACTATAGTAAATAGACAGACAGGTATGTATAATTGTCACATGACTATAGTAAATGGACAGACAGGTATGTATAGTTATCACATGACTAGTAAATGGACAGACAGGTATGTATAGTTGTCACATGACTGTAGTAAATGGACAGACAGGTATGTATAGTTGTCACATGACTATAGTAAATAGACAGACAGGTATGTATAATTGTCACATGACTATAGTAAATGGACAGACAGGTATGTATAGTTATCACATGACTAGTAAATGGACAGACAGGTATGTATAGTTGTCACATGACTGTAGTAAATGGACAGACAGGTATGTATAGTTGTCACATCACTATAGTAAATGGACAGACAAGCAGTTTTTCCTCTAGGTCAAAAAATTAACTACCAATTTGGCTAATTTGCCTCAAAATTTATAAGCCAAACCAGACTTTCAATTAGCCAAACTTTTGTGATAAAAATGAACTTATATAAATAAAGACAATAACGCAAACTTGTATGTTTTTACTCTGTTTATTTACATACATTTTTCATGTCATGTTGGCAAACGTACGGTTCTCATCTTTGCTTCAAAGTTAATTGTAGCACCATAACATTTTAGTCAGTTCTCATTGTAACTATTTTCTAAATCTCAATGTGCAGTGTGACCTGTGATATACCTTGACAAATGATAGAACTAATGTAAATTTTACCTTTAAAAAATCATTAAAATAGACTTGACTGCTTACACAGTTTTATGAATAACTGGCAAACTGCAATAAATGTGACCTACATCATTATACAATGGTGAATGCTTATAAATTATCCTTACTGTAATAGCACAGCAAGAAAAAATATCATTACATCACACATCATGTTGACCTCTTTGCATTACAATTACCTGCTACATCCCTTGCTGCCATGGCAACAATTAGGGGCATTGTGTTAGCTAGCCATTTACCGCTTCAGCAGGAAGACTATTCAGTGACTATTTTGGTGATGTTGGTTGCCATAGTAACAGTTGTAAAATCTTGACAAAGTCATTAGGTGTTTTCAAAAACTAGAATTATTTTTTGTTGAGTGATATAGAACTGATAAATGTACTTTTTTTTAGTTTAAGTTCAACTGCTCTGTAAATAGTACAGCAATTAGGAATTGTCAAATTCCATATAAAGATGAAAAATTACGCCAGTTTTCAAGATCATTTAAAATTGATTGGCTATACTAGTACATTATCTAAAGCTGCATTTTTTAGAACTATTTTTACCACTTATAGGGAGATGAAGATTCATGTAAAGTAATGATGATGTCTGTGTGTCTGTATTTATTTATTTATTTATTTATTTACATGTATGTCCTGTCTGTATGTTAGCTAATACAAATGTACCTGATACAGGGCTGGTTTAACCCCACCTAGTTGGTAGGTTGGCTAATACCTGATACAGGGCTGGTTTAACCCCACCTAGTTGGTAGGTTGGCTAATACCTGATACAGGGCTGGTTTAACCCCACCTAGTTGGTCGGTTGGCTAATCATTGGTACAGGGCTGGTTTGACCCCACCTGGTTGGTGGGTTAGCTAATAATTAGTACAGGACTGGTTTGACCTCACCTAGTTGGTCGGTTGGCCAATTGGTACAGGTCTGGTTTGACCCCACCTGGTTGGTGGGTTAGCTAATAATTAGTACAGGACTGGTTTGACCACACCGTCTGTTGGTGTAGCCACCGATATGAAATCAATCAACAAATTTTACTATGGGATTTTAATAATAAATTCATGTTATTTTTGTTGACAGGGCTAGTAGCTATGGCAACAATACTCATCATGTTAGTCCTACAAGACGTTCCTGTCCCCCGACGTTGTTGCCAAGGAGACAGCCACAACCTCCATTGAGTGTGGCGATGAAAGTGAGATCCCCTGCAGTGGCATCAGTTGTTCCATCATCTGCATCACTACCACCGACATCAATACAAGGGCAAGGTATTGTTAATATTTCTCAATGCATTTTATCAATTCTGATGATAAACATATTCAAGACTAAATGAACATTAAGTATAGAATCCACATTTTATGCAAATAGTAGTTATAGTGGCCATCATATATTCTAACTTGATTGCAAATTTGACACTGAGGGTCAATATATGACTTTGGTCGACTTGTAATTGACTGAGCATGGGGTAAATAGGAAGTGTATGATATCCAGATTATCTCATGGGGTAAACAGGAAGTGTGTGATATCCAAATTACTTCATTGGGTAAATAGAAAGTGTGTGATATCCAAATTATCTCATGGGGTAAACAGGAAGTGTGTGATATCCAAATTACCTCATTGGGTAAATAGAAAGTGTGTGATATCCAAATTATCTCATGGGGTAAACAGGAAGTGTGTGATATCCAAATTATCTCATGGGGTAAACAGGAAGTGTGTGATATCCAAATTATCTCATGGGGTAAACAGGAAGTGTGTGATATCCAAATTACTTCATTGGGGTAAACAGGAAGTGTGTGATATCCAAATTACCTCATGGGCAGCGTGGGAAATTAACGCCGGTCCTTCGGTCCGAGACCAACAGATTTCCATTCAGACCGACAGTTTTTCAGAATTACAACAACTTATCGGTCCTTATGACCAATTTGAATTTGGAGTAAATAATAACATTTATTCAAAGATATATCCAATTTCACCTACATGAATCTGATCTTGTGTTACCTATTTTACTCTTGACATCTCGTTAAAGTCAAGCGACAGAGCTAGCTTGCTACATGTGTTGTTGTCAATGTTGATATCATGTCTACATATGACGTAGCATACAGCATTTACTTTATGAAATTATGTTAGCAAACACATGATTGGTTAGATTTCTCTAATTATTTGTGTCTTGACAAATCAGAACGTCTTAGACATTGAGATTCATTTTACGCATTCAGCGCATGCGTCTTTTTCCGCCATTTAATAATCACTGTTGTAAAGTTTACTGTTCGAAGTGTATGAAACTTTTAACATGTTTTAGACAGTTCCACGTTGTATTTATAAGTATGTGGTGATAATTAGAAGGCGGCAATGAGCTTCCGAAGAAGAAGATGAAACAGACACTGTTTTTTTAAAGGCTGGTATTAAAGCCGGTGAATGTTAGCGGGTTTCCCCATCAATTTACCGGAGCTCCCCACGTGTGTGGCCATGATAGGAAGTGTGTGATATGTGGATTATCTCGTGGTGAATAGGAAGTGTGTGATATCTGGATTATCTCATGTGGTGAATAGGAAGTGTGTGATATGTGGATTATCTCATGGGGTAAATATGAAGTGTGTGATATGTGGATTATCTCATGGGGTAAATAGGAAGTGTGTGATATGTGGATTATCTCATGGGGTAAATAGGAAGTGTGTGATATCTGGATTATCTCATGTGGTAAATATGAAGTGTGTGATATGTGGATTATCTCAAGGGGTTAAAGAGGAAGTGATAAAGGTCAGCAGATATTGACCACAGTATCATACCTGACATATATATATCATGTCAGACACAAGACAACATTTTAATAAAGTCTCCCATAGAGTTATGATATAATGACACTGTAAATACTAAGTAACTTGCTAAATGTTGGTGGTGCATGAACTGGTTGAAAACATGTAAGTAACAAGAGACTAGAAGTGTTGAAAGTGATTTAGAAAGATGTGACAGTTGATGTGGTATCAAATATTGAATTAACTATCTGTATGATAAAGATGATACAGTGTACATTCTGCACCAGATGTTATATCAATTCATCTTACACTTGTGTTTAGTCCTACATTATATTTCAGGGTAAATTTTTTTGCAACTTTTTTCAACATTGACGATCAGATGTAAACTTGATGTTGAGCAGTACTATTGTCAGTCTTAACTTAAGTATTGTTAGTTATTGTTATTAGCTCCTGAAGATGGGGGTTATTATGATGGGCTTTATCCATGCGTCTGTACCTCCATAATATGCCATTTCTCAGACATGCAATATCAAATTTTATTTGAACCCGGCACAAAAGTGGTATATCATATGAGACATAAGCATGTCACTTTCTTTTACGACATATAAAATTTTACAGCATGGCAGCCATACTTGTAGTGAAAATCAATATTTACTGCGTAACTCAAAACGTTTAGAACATAGAGGTCCCAAGTTCAAGTGTCTACACCATACCAGCAAGTGCAAGCAATCTTTTGAGACATTGACTTTTCACCTTGACCTTCAAGGTCAATTATCTAAATCAAGACTTAGTCATTTCTTGTAATGAGTTTAGAAGTTTTTGTTCAATATCCTGAAAGTATTTTTTAATATTTTAATGTATGGAGTCATGATGGATGGATGGTTGGTGTGACCGGCTTGGAATCTACGGGTTGCAGGTTGTAGAGTAATGATGGGTGAATGGTTAGCGTGACCGGCTTGGAATCTATAGCCCTGTCACTGCCTGCTGTTTGTTTCTGAGTGGCTAAAGTCATTCGGCAAGATTCGAACCACGACTGTGCCTCAGTCAACCCAGTTGTATAATTGGGGACCTGGTAGGATGTAGGTTGCAATGTGAAAGCTTTAATCCTATGCGCTGAAATGGCTGCAATGGATTGTATGTTCCCCTGGGAGTCGATGAAGACTAAAGGGTCGTTGTGCCATTCTGATCCAAGCCAGGGGTAATAATTGTAAAGTGCTTTGAGCACGGCGTGGGAAAGTGCCATATAAGAAGCCAACATTATTGATATTATTATTATTATTATTATTATTATTATTATTATTATTATTATTATTATTATTATATTGTATATCATGCCATTTCATTATTCTGTGATGGCAGTGTTGATATTTGCATTCCATGTGATATAGATATATATCCAGATGTATACACAGTGTTGTGACAGTTGATGTGGGGTGATGATGTCCCCATGCAATAATGGAATAGTCCACTCAAGTGGTCACAATGCACCTTGGGGTATATAGATGAAGATAATGATTTCATCAGTGATATGCAAATTAGGTATAAAAATAGGAATTTTGGTCAAAAATTCACTCAAAAACTGAGTACTTGGTTAATGAGACTGAAACTTGGTAAGATGTTTCTAGAAGTGTTATTCTGCAGATTTTCCTCAAATATTTTGACATAATTGGCCCTAGCAACCGTGACCTCGCCCTTAGCAACAACCAAATGGCAGTATATTTTGGTTAAATAACATCATCTGGTAGGCAAGTGAGTAAACATTCAAAAATGTATTCAGATATCCCTAGCAACCATGACCACGCCGATAGCAACAGCCAAATGGTGTGTTTCACAAAGATAAGATATTCTTAAACAAGTGAACAAACATTCATAAAGTGTATGCAAATATGCCTAGCAACAAGACCACACCCATGTCAACTTCCAAATGATCACATATATTGCAAAGATAACAACGGGGATTAATAGAGAAATGAATAAACTTATTCTATTTTTCTCAACAAGCCTTCTTATCCTCATTCTGTCACTTGCATGATGTGTCATAGATAAATTCTAAAATATTTTAGACAGAAAAACGAGACATTGATACTATATATCCTGAAATGAACCTACTTCTTATCTTGTTATCACATATTAAAAATAGATCAACTTCTGACCTTGCGTCAAAAAGTTGATGAATGAATATCAAACTAGTGTTGCAGTGTGACTAGTCATTGATGGCTACCTTGTACTATGTGTTGTAGATTGTTGTAATTTGTGTCAACCTGGTATTTTTAAACAAATATCACATTACCCATTGGTAAACTGTCACATCAACATATTCATCACATATATCCTCTATAAAGCCAAATAGATATACAGCAACTTCAACTATCAAACTTAATTTTATTTCTAAGAGGTAAATTTTATCTTTTAGCACAACTGAACTGATAAAGTTCAGGAGTGCTATAGGCATGGCAAAGTGTCTGTCTGTCTGTCTGTCTGTCTGTGTGTGTGTGTGTGTGTGTGTGTGTGTGTGTGTGTGTGTGTGTGTGTGTGTGTGTATGTAGATGTGGATGTGTGTGTGAACAACTTAAAGTGAGAAACCTGTGATTTTTGGTCAAAAAACTTAAACTACTGGCCAGATTGGTCTGAAATTTGGTGGGAACATTCTTAGGGGTGTTTAGCAAAAGAATTGTTCATGGCATGATGATTCCATCAATGATATGCAAATTAGGTCTAAAAATGTGTCTTTTTTGGTCGAAAATCTTTAATTCCAAGACTACTGAGCAGATTGGGATGAAATTTAATGGGGATGCATCTGGGGATGTATAGATAAAGATATATTAAGCATATAATGAT